>NC_044068.1:16733209-16768209 GCF_902167405.1 Gadus morhua
TAGCTCAACGAAAACTAGATTTCAGCACGTCATGCTTCACAACCGCTCATAGACACAGGTTCACCCACAACCAGCTCACCGAGTATATGAGGCCTTGTTCAAGGGAACCAGACCACCTGCTTTACCTTATCAAACTAAATGTTGCTGTTATATATCACTAGACAATACCATGAGACACTTTAGATCCCATATCGATAATGCAGCATTTACAATCCCTGACCTTTACCACTACTGTCAATAACGTTTTCACTTAATTAATCCCAGATATTTTTCCCAGACCTGGAAATTGTATTTTCATTTACATTATTTGGGGACATTTACTTCCTACTAGTTGTATTGTGTGAATACCTTTTTTCCGAATTGTGTGGAGATTTTTTGTGTTTTGCTATCAGACTCAAACACCAGACGCCCTTCTGTCCCTCCTGAACGACGGCACAGACATTGGAAGACAAGTAACGATTCACCGTGCCAACCATCCCATCTCGAATAAGACACCTATGAACCAGCCCGTCCTGCAGACAAATATGTTCTGGGTTTAACTTTGAAGATTTCCTCCAATCTGGGTTTAGACCGGGAGGTTCAAGGCCTTTCATCTTTGCCCATGCTTCTTGAGCGTGTGTCGGCTGAATGAAAAAACAGCAAGCACACACACACATTCCGCTGTCGTGCTTTACACTCTAAACTACAATGCAGAATGACATTAAAAAAATGTGCACCGCTGAAACCCCATTTCTTTGTCACCATTGCAAAATTCACACGAGCCACAAAAGAGTGTGAAATGTATTTTACTGCCATTTCCATCGGGCGTTGACGCAACGCCTGGCTGTGATGGGAAACTATCAGTTGGGTTCCAGTATTGTTTGGTTCGTTTTTAAAGGGTAATCGAAATCACACACTAAGAAATAAAAAAAATAAATTGGACTGGAAAGTTCTAAGAAGACGGGGGGAAGGGTTATCCTCATGGTCACAGCCCAATGGTACTTTCTGAGAAACCTTTTTTTACGTTTGTTCAGTATTAAGCTTTAATTTAGGTAACAGTGACCCAAAGGTTTGAACTAGGTTTAAGAAGGCATTCTCTGACACAACAAACATGATGTTCTGTTCACTGCTACGAGGATAGTGTTTTTCTTACCTAGTGTTCCCCTTGCTATCTATCGTCGCCTTGTGTGTGCGAAGCCTTCAAACTCTTCTTTCTTCTGCCCAGAAAAAACGTCCTTCATCTTCAGGTCCTTTCTCTTCCTGTAAAGGAATAAACAAACACAGAGAAGTGGTGAGATGCTTGAAGACCCTCTGCCCAGCTAGCTCCTCTACAGACAGACCCTCCATGTTAGCGTTTGCTAGGCTACTGAAACACCCTCAAAAGTGGCGTAGCTTAGCTAGCTCTGCTACTGGAAGACCCTCCACACTACCTATGCAGGGTCGGAGAAGGGGATAGATGGAACTAGAAGGCAGAAGAGGGAAGAGGAATAGAGGAGTGAAGGGAGAATGACATATGGACATAAAGGAGACAGATAGAGCAGAGACTCCACATCAATCAAGATCACATATCTTCTGTATCGCTCCATTAGAACAGAAACAAAGCTCCACTTCTCTACCTCCCCCTCCTGCTGCTATAGGACAGATGTGCATCTATAATAGATGACAGGCAGAAAAGGTGAGAGATCTGCTAGGAGAAACACTGGAAGACTCTTCGAGCCAAATAAAACCCCTCCAGGGTAGCTATAATCAGGTGTACCTCAAAGACTTTGTGAACACCACTACTACGTGCCCGTTAAGCTCCACTCTGATTCAGACGCTAGAAATGCTACGAGGCGCACACATCATACACATCCCTCTACCTGGGCCCCTTAAAGGCCCACTGGGAAAATAATGATCTAGAAATCAGCTGTGTGCCAATAAGGGAGTGTGCATGTGTACGTCCACTCAAAGAATATCCAATGTCCATCAATTACAGAGGGCGTGCACGGGGCGAGGGAACCCTGCAGCCTGCACTTCATTACCACTGACACGCTCTCCTCCCCCTGGGTCATGGCCAACACTATTACTCCCCCCACCCCCAGCTGCAGCACCGTGGGTATAATAATCTGTGAAACTCAAGGAGCCCCCCCCCCCCCCCCCAGGCCTCCCCTTCCCCCGAGATAAGGTCTAATTACACTCTAGGTCATACCTGTGTTGTCAACCCCCGCCCCCGCCATCGTCTCAGATTGAATGAGACTCTGCATCGGCTTAGCGAGATAATATTGCCTTGTCGTCTTCCTCCGATAAACCCTGCTGCAGATTGATTCCAGAACAAGCCTATGGTCGCAGGCCGGATGCTCTGCTAGTGGGGGCGGCGCTTCTGCTGCTCGTCCATCAGACGCCAGTTGTAATATTAATGCCCAAGGCTCAACCAGAACAGACTGTGTATCAGTGTATCACCAGGGGAGAGGGGAGGCCGGAGACCAGCCTTTCTCAACCAAAGGTACTGCCAAAATACTCAGAACTAAATGTTCCAAAATGTTCCAAACCTTTGCTTGGCAAGGGTTGGACCATGAAACATACATTGGTTTATTATTCATAAGGGAGCTGGCCAATTCCTCAATCTAGCTCTGCTTTGATCTTGCAGTCTTCTGGCCGCCACTATCACACATTCATCTTGTCTTCTGCAAGTGGATTAGCAGGGTTTATTGGACTGCTGTGTTTCACCTTCTTCCGAACTATAAAAAGGAAAAACTTAAAAAATATACAGAGGAAGGCCTGCAGTTACAACAGGCTGAGAACCCGGGCATAAGACTGTGTATTTGAGGAGAGGATAGGTCTTGCCCTGCTTTAGACTGTACCTGTGGAGATGGGAGGCCTAGCCCTGCTTTAGACTGTATCTGAGGAGAGGGGAGGCACTAGTTCTTCATGGTGATGGAGAGCCAGAGGGTTCTCATTGTTTACAGCTCAATCTGAGGCAGGGCGGTGTTCAGTCACACAGGGTTATGGAGAAGACTGTTCTCTGGGGACGCACTGTCTCACGCTGCACAACATCTCGAGAAAATACAAGCTAAAGACAAAAAATAGGTTAGATATAAGAAATGCCTCCTTAAGAATACCTTCTTACGAAAATGCAGTCGAAAGAAAATGCCAACTTAATACCCACGAGGGAAAATATATTATACCTTTTACCCCCGACTGGAAACAGCAAGAAAGAGAGTCTTAAAGAGACAAAGCCTTTAGGAACATCTCACTGCATTAGCTAGAAAACCACAAGCATCTAACTGTTTTAGCTATAAGACCACAAACATCTCACTGCTTTAGCTAGAAAACCAAAAGGTTCCCACTGCTTTAGATCAAAGCCACAAAGAATAACTTGATGACTACCACAATAGTTCTCCCCAAAACAACCTTCAGTCAATGTTTAACCGAGAGCTTACTGTTTGAAGTGGAAGGAACCGTTTTGATTCAACAATTATTTGGATAATGTTTGATACAGCTGATTTAATACTTTTGCTTGGATTTGTATAGAACTAGTAAAAAAAATATTAATAACCAAGATCTGATCATCAGAACTAGTAGCATAATCAGACTTGAGATTTATAATACACTAAATTTTAACTTCAGATGAATACACCTTAGATTAATATATACATTCTGATTGTTGGAACTAACCTCACCGTTTTCCATCTTGATTTACTAGTCTTATAATTTAGATACAAAACTGAATACATCAAATTTTCAGATGAATACGAATATCTTAGGTGTCAATTTTTGATTTTCAATCAAACTTTAGAATAATGTTCAAATACACTTTCATTTTAGATTAATTGTTGGATTAATATTGAAAGTCTGATTCTGAGAATCAGTCTCACAAGCAGAGAAGCTCAAATCTTTGTGAACGTTGTGCAACACTTTCTTTTCACGTGTTTTGGCCAATCGTGTTGCTTAATGCAGCAAACTGTAACTCGGCCAGTGGTGGCAAAATGTCTCTGTAAAGGTCTCAAAACCACACTGTGCAGACTGGCAGCAGTTGAAACACATATTAAAATCTCTATCTGAAATCGTCCTCCTCTTGTGCAACTTAGGTTCTCTGGAGTAGAATTTCTGCGTAATGAAACAGGAAGCAAGGCTTATCTCCGCCCATTGCAGTGTTGGTTCGCGGCCCAGGCTCTGTGCCGTCGCCTTCCAGAAGTTCTGCTGTAACATAGTAGGACTGCCGGATCCTAGATTAGTTAACAAACACGTTTGCTGGCCAGAGATCCAGCAGCATTGGGTAACATCCATCACCATGTTCCAGCTCAGCCAATCAGAGCTGCCTTCCAGAAGACACATGAGCCAATCCCAGATGCCTCTTGTAAATGCCTCTTATCTATGCAGCCCGTTGAAGTGTGATATTCACTCATTCATATTCATGAGGTAACACACATGTGAGGCTTCGTGAGAGACACATGACGACATGACACATCCGTACAATAAACCACCAGAGAGAAATCAGAAGGCATGGAAGAGACAAGAATAATGACATGATATAATAGAGACAAAACAATGTGGTAATTTATTTATAATTAAGTAATATGAATGACTTAACTAAATAGATAACAAAAACACAATTCAATTCAAGCGTCAATAAGGCTTGTGGAATTTGAATTTCTATTAATAATTTCGGATTTAGGAGATTTGGGAAACAGTGTTAATTAAGATGTCACACTGACACGAACACATGTCAAACCTGTGTGTGTGTGTGTGTGTGTGTGTGTGTGTGTGTGTGTGTGCGTGCGTGCGTGCGTGCGTGCGTGCGTGCGTGCGTGCGTGCGTGCGTGCGTGTGCTTGTGTCTATTGAAAAGTAAAGTAACGTGGACTGCAAGATGTTTTTTGCCGTGTTTAGAGTGTCCCATTATGGCTTTCACTAGAACTACTTAGAAAATCTACCAACGTTGTCTTTCCTATTCCTATAGCCAGCTCCTCCGCTCTCTGCCAGCTGTTCTTTGAGAACATGCAAATGCAGCACTTTCACATTTTGTGTAGTTCCTTCAGTATTGATTAGAGCTTTAGATTGTTCTCAGTTTCACTTATAAGTTGCTTTGGATAAAAGCGCAGGCTAAATTACGAAAGAATATACCCTGACTATTATCCTTCCATTCATTATCTCCCCGTCTTTCTCGTTTCCACACACAATGCATAAAAGTATGCCTACAGTTTTACCCAGTATTCAAAGCAAATCCACATCGGAAAACCCACTTATTATATTAATAAAAGGGTTTATTAATAAAACCAAAGCCAATTGTGTTCTGTTCAAGCTTGTGAGATACAATGAGGTCTATCGCATTTCCGCACGCAAAAGTGGAATCGAATTGGAGCTACGCATGTGTTGTGTATTTGTATTGTTCAAAGATGTGTTTACACCTGTGGAATTCAGGTTTAGATAGGAACGAATCTCTCTGGACTGTTTAATATCTATTCTCCACTGGTGGTCGGAGTATACTTACAGCTGCAGGCAATAAAGGAAGAAGTAAAATATACCTTTGCCTCTAGTAATAGTCCAAGGAAAAGGCGGGGGAATAAGAGCGGAAAAATAAAATTGCAGGAAAATGAAATGGTGGACAAAGGTGGTAATGGAATGACCTTCAAAAGACTGTCCCTTGTGCAGACAATATTATATTTAATATTTTGTGACAAAAATGTCAGCCAGAGATTATAATTCATCTGCCGCCTAACCAGGGATGGAAAGTACCTGCGTAGAATATTGATCCACTTCAGTTAAGGTTATTTGAGGGACAATATACTCCTCCAGTCCATTTCAAAGCGAATAATAAATATTTAACCTAAATACATGTATTTTATGCTGGGAGGAGAGAGGAGCTCCCAGTTTACTGATTTGATATTCACCTCTTTCGTGCCATCACAACGGCCTCCACCAGCATCCCTACCATCACCACCCCACCATCACCACCACCATCACCACCCTACCATCACCACCCCACCATCACCACCACCGTCACCACCCTACCATCACCACCCCACCATCACCACCACCATCACCACCCTACCATCACCACCCCACCATCACCACCACCGTCACCACCCTACCATCACCCCCCCACCATCACCACCACCATCACCACCCCACCGTCGACACCCCTCTATCACCACCACCACCTCTGACAACCGCAACCTCCATGACACCATCTCCATCCCGCCTCAACCCCTACTTACCGACCGCCGCCTCCTCCTCTCCTGTCTGTCTACCTCCCTCTCTCGACCCGATGTAACACCCTCCATCGCTCCCCCTTCCTCTCTACCTCTCTGTGACTCACGGACACACACCCAAACAAACACACAGACACACACACAGTGAGCAAAGACTCCCAATGGGCCACTCATAATGGGCCATCTGCAGTAGGAGTGTGAGTAAATTAGTAAATATGTAATGTGTGTCTATGCATTTTGTTGCGACTGTCTATGCGTGTGTGTGTCTGTGTGTGTGTGTGTGTGTGTGTGTGTGTGTGTGTGTGTGTGTGTGCGTGTGTGCGTGTGCGTGTGCGTGTGCGTGGGCGTGTGCGTGTGTGTGTGAGTGTGTGCGTGTGTGCGTGTTTGTGTGTGTGTTTGTGATGAGTGCAGTACAGAACAGCTGGCCGGACCAACTGTGCTGACATGTTCAAATCCCACTGTAACAGGAAGGCTGTTTTAATACACAGATATGGGACTGCACAAGAGAGAGGAATACAGACAGCGAGCGAGAGAGAGGGACAGAGAGAGAGACAAAAACAGAGACAGTGAGAGACAGACAGAGAGAGAGAGATAGACAAAGACAGAGATAAGGGGAGACAGAGAGAGAGAGAGATAGAGTGAGAAAGAGACAGAGAGAAAGACAGTGAGACAGAGACAAAGACAGAGACAGAGGGAGACAGAGAGAGAGATAGAGAGAGACACAGAGAGAGAGAGACTCAGAGACATAGAGAAAGGGAGACATAGAGGGAGAGAGACAGAAAGAGAGAGAGAGAGAGAGAGAGAGAGAGAGAGAGAGAGAGAGAGAGAGAGAGAGAGAGAGAGAGAGAGAGAGAGCGAGAGCGAGAGACTAAGAGAGAGAGTGTGAATGACAGAGAGCCGTTTGAGTGCGAGTCTGAAGTCCTTATTAAATATTGACCGGCAGATCCTTCGGTGATTTTCCCTGAAGCGATGGTTCTGTTGTGCAGCTCTGAATGCGCTCTGAGACACGACCACAGAGCAGGACTAAAGATCATTACTCTACCAGGCATCCACCAAAACAACACCCAAAGTGATGAGATAGCATAAAGAGTAGCAGTGCCCGCTGCCTTTATGGAGCAGAATTATAAAAAGATTAATAAGTAACAACGATTTATAAATCTATAAAGAAACCTCATCACTGGAAAACTGGCTGAGCGATGCTGTCATAGACGATCACCTCTTTTGGAAGTACCTTCTGGCACAGACCACCGTGGCTTCTGCTAAATCGGTCGAAAACTGAGAGCTGGGAGGTTGGCGCCGGGGATGCTATTCAGTCGTTTTTGATGATTCGATCTACAACCCTACTGCTATATGCCACTAAATCCTCCTACAAACTACACCTCTAACAACCTGCATCACTGTTCATCACTCCTTACACCATCTGCTAAATGATCAAATAATAGTCAAGGAGCTAATAGCAGTCACAGTCTGCAAGAGGAAGCCGTGTTGACAGCCGGGTTTCAGCCAGCGTGTGTGAGCAGAACCAACTGGGTTGTAAGGAACGGACTCCCGGCTGGGGGGCGGAGCCTGTGAGGTCACAATAGCATGCGTTGCTGATTACAACGACCTGATCGCTGATCTCGCTCAGCTAACCCCTCTCCCCTCCCCCCCTCACCCCACACACACAAACACACTGACACACACACCCATCCACACACAAACACAGACACAGACACAGACAAACAGACACACACAAACACACACACACACACACACACACACACACACACACACACACACACACACACACACACACACCGAGTCTCAGAGCTAAGGCGATGCTTCTGGTTGTTTCCCAGAGTGGGTTCATAATGAATGGAAGACTGTGTGGAGCATGGATGAACTTCCTTCAATACACAAAGGGAGGGTAAGGGAACTCGACTCCCAGTCGAAGGTTGTGAGTGCAGCGCAGGCTAACCTGTAGGCATCCAAGAGCAGGACGCCCCCTAACCCCTACCTCCTCCTCAAAGACCGGGATCTGAATCCACAGTACGCCTGTGGATAGAAGCGTCTCCTAAAGACAAACAAAACGTGGAATGAATATAAACTGACCCCAGACCAGAACCGCTCCCCGGGAAGGCCAGCGACATACGTTCACGTACGTGGACACAAATAACCCCCTTTAGAAAGCAGCACACCCTAAACCCTGGCCCCTGACAAGGGGAGTAGATAAACCCAAGCTCTCCAACGTCTCCATCCCCCTGCCACAGCACGACATAAAGCCCACCGGCCCAATCACCCTAAGACCACAGAACCAAAGGTATTATCTTTTTGGAGGAGCAGGAGGAGGAGGAGGAGGAGGAAGAGGAGGAGCAGTGTTTGATCTGACCGCTGCAATCCCCTTTACTCCTAGCATCACGCTTGTCTGAAGCTGTAAGACCTTCGCCTTCATCAGGGCCGGCTAAGACCCCACCCCCCCGCTAACACACCAAACCCCGACCCCCCACATCCACCCGAGCCTGACGATGGATTACAGAACCCGGCGGAGCCGTTTGCTTTACAAACTAACACAACGCTGAGTCATCACAAAGCCGAGCAACTTGCTCCAACTCCAAACTCCACCTACGCGCATGAGACGCGGATACTTGGGAAATCTTGTTCGGATGGAGTTCATTCGTTCAGTTTACTTCCCCTTGCTCTGCCCTCTGCAGGATCTTAAGCATGTTAGATGTTTGACTTTGAATGTTTTTCGTAGCCTGAAGTGCTAGCTGGGAAAATGGGAACCAGAAACTAAACAATGATCGTTGAATACATTTGGCTGTTGTCGCTGATAGATTCTCGTTTATCAAATATTGTTATCCACCATTGTCCATAGGGTTGTCTATAAAGATGGTTCAATGTCCATAATAACATGGACGGTGTGCGGTTTGTATCCTTCAAATTAGGTTGGGAGGGGGCTGGTGGAAATACTGCCTCAGGTCGGATGCTTGCAGATCGCCCAAGCAACACAACATCTGGTCAGTGGTGGTTGGCTGTTTTCAGAGGTTTAGGTTGGCACACAAGTGTAACCGGTGGCGGTCCACTTTGGCCAGCACTCTATAGTTGGGTGTTCCGATGCACTGGCTATGTTGGGCAGTGGGCTTGGAGCCAACATAGGCAGTGCATTTGAGCCAACTTTGAAGGAAATACACGGACCTCTGCCCTGTGAAGCAGAACGATTATGAAACAGCGATGTACTCTGTCTCCACAACCTTCCAAGGCTGTGAGGTCACGAGGGGTCGTTACTCGTTACCATTGGGCGCTGGGTCAGCTCGATTAGCGGGAGTTTCGTATCCGTCATGACGACCAGTATAACATTAATCGTCAGTCAGGACTGTCCTACAGGAAGCTCAGTGCTGGGGAGAGGTACATGTGCACTCTACACAAGTAAAAGTACAAAACCCAACTCTGGAAAGTCAAAGCACAAGTATATATACTAGTTATATTATACTGAAGTACCCTACTCGGGTAGGAGTACGCAGGGGAGAGACACAGAGATTGAATTGAGAAAGATCCATAAAAAGTTAGGGAGAGAGGGAGGGAGAGAAAGAGAGAGTAGTGACAGCCAGTCCTCGAGAGGCTTTTATTTTGAAATGCCAGCGTGTTGTAGATTCATCTCCCTCACTGATGGTCTATATATATATATATATATATATATATAGACCCAATCCTCTTCCTGGCACACAAACACACACACACACACACACACACACACACACACACACACACACACACACACACACACACACACACACACACACACACACACACACACACACACACACACACACACACACAAACAAACACACACAGATAACAGGCACACACCAGAACACACACACACACATACACTTGATAGGACCTGCTTGCTCTCTTCAGATATCTCTGCATCTCACCCGGCCTTCATCAAAAAAGCCTTTTCAAAGCACCGGGTGTCTTCGGCGGTCTCTTCGACGCAGATGAGGGTAAACAAGCTGTAAAATGTCTTCCACGGACTGACGAAGAGGAGATGAGGGAAACTGCTTTTAATCTTGTTTGGAATTCCATCAAACTGTCTTCATGCAATCTTTGAATGTTTTATTTATACATTTAAATTTTTTTATTTCGAAGCGAGAGTAAAGTAATATGCCTACAACATGAAGTTTCATATAACGCTCACGTTCATACAATTTAAATAAAAAATGAGTATCTGGTAGAAACAGAAAGTTGAATGCCGTCTGTCAGTCAACCATCCATTCTTATATCATCCACTTTCAACTCATCATCTATCAATCTCTATCTGTCGCTATCCATCTCTCCTTCTCTCTATCCATAGCTGTCTCCATCCATATGTCATCCATCTATCCATCCATGTGTAAATCATCCAGACATCACATCTCCATCTCTCTACCCGTCCATCCATCACCCACTCAGCCATTATTTCCATTGCAGAGGCATCTTAAATCCTGCCATTTCTCCAATACTACAAGACTATTAGGCACCATATTCTTCCTCTGTGGTTGCTCGGGGTGAAGCGAAGGCTACGGTCTCTAAGGCGTCCGTAACTGAGTGTTTTAGATTTAATCAGTGACTAAATCTCTGCGCCTATCAGCGGAGTGCTAATAGACACGTCTTACAGCCTGGAACACAGAAAAGCGAATACCACTGGGTGCTGTCTCGAAAATACACAGTCATTATGCAGAACAACAGAGAGAGCAACAATGCTTTTATGTATATAAATGTCATTAATGTACAGGTGGGCGATAGGGAGCTTCCTCCTCAAAGATGCCTACAGGTACTAGGGATAATGGGCTTTGCACCTAGAACTTTACGGCTGAGCGTTGAACACCCTGATAGCTAGACTATCATGCCCCTATCCCTCCCAGAAATGCTGGTGCAAAACAAGCAGAACAACAACAACAGGCTCTTCGCCCTGGTCATGACCGTTAGCTGGGAACACACCACGGGGAACGCTGCAGGCAGGAGTTCCGAGCTCGCCGATTGGCTATTCACACACGCGGGTTCCGAGCCCTCTGATTGGCCATTGACACACGAACACTGGAGAGGCAAATAGGAAGTGATTAAGAACATGTGCATGTGCACTCAGGCTGTCAGCTCCGATTGGCCACGGGTGAGGCTGACGAGGAAGTAATGAGAACATATTACACCAAAGGGGAGAGGGGACGCGCTCGCTACGAGACGCACGAGCAGAGTTCCTCTCCCCGTCACCTCGTACGACCACGATGGAGAGATGATGAGGATCATCATCATCATCATCATACAGCCAGTCGCAATAGAGGACTTTTGTTCCCTGTGTGTTCCACGCTGCAGTTTGGATGTGAACGTGAGGCGTCTGGTTGGATGGGAGTGTACGACTACAGCCGTTGCTGGGGACGTCCACGTGTGGCTCGGAAACGTGATAGATAAAAATATATAGATCATTGAATAAAGCTGAAGGGAGGAGTTGAAGAGAAGTTATGACAGTATCCTTACAGAGTGCTGTAAGGATTTGCTTTCTATTTTTGTATTTTAAAACAGGTAAAAAGTGTACCTGCTCCCCTGACTGACAGTCATTAAAAGACATTTTCGATTGCATTCCTTTTTTGTGCATTGAAATTCAACCAAATATTCAGCCCAACCTGCTGCTGCTCATACTGTCGACCACATCGATACTGCTACAACCTGTTCTGCTGCCAACCAAACCATAATACTACTACGCTATCCCAAACCTTATTACTGGGCCTCGTACTGTCACCATAGAAACCATGACTACAGAACACAAAATACAGTTGACCTGGATGCAGTCAATGCTTACAGTATATATGATTTATATTTCAATCATTCATAATATTCATAGTATTTGTCCTTGGACCAAACTATATTCCTTGGCGACAGGAGGATATGAATAATTTAGCACTTTGGCAATGATAGAACAGCACCAGATAGAAAAATCCTGACAATATGTAAATGACCGCATTCCCTGGTCTCCAACTGTACACACAGCTGCCTCTGTGCTCCAAAAACAAGTATTAATAATAAAGCACATTTTTCACCGCGACCCCTTAGTTATGTCGACGATAAATTCTGATTATTGAGGAAGTAACTGTTATATAGTCCATTACAAGCTATTCTGCAGGGCAGTGCAGACAATGATGGATCTTGAATGTATGTTAATGAAGTGGCGCTTGGTTGCCACACTACCACTCGGGGTAACCGAGGGAGCTCTTCAGCGCCGGCGTGCGGTACGCCCCCCGCTGATGGTCGGCCCTCCGTCGACGAAGGGCCATCAAACTGTCTGTCTCCCCCCCCTCCCCCCGCATTGTTCACGACAACATTTATCTCCTCCTCAGTGGGGCACGCCAGACGTGGAATTATCTTAAACACGACAAACAGGCAGGAACAGTAAACGGTAAACACGTTGGCCGTGGGTTATGGCGGCGCTGTGGCCGCCGCTAGACCCCGTCAACACACCGACCAACACACGCCACTGTGAGGATTGTTCACCTCCTCGGTTTAAGGACCACACAGGTGATACGGCTACCATTAAACACTAAAACAGACCATATATATATATATGTGTGTGTGTGGCATTTTGTTCCCTCAGTGAGGAGAGACAGCATAACAGCGCAGGGGGGAATCAAACCTGTGATAGCTACAGGTTTGCGCGCTAACCATTCATGCTGCCATTTTAAAAGTGTGCTTATTGGCCAGTGTCCGCTTCCCTTCCCTGCGCTGATTGGCTCCTGAGTGGGAGTGGGATGTGTGGCCGGGCTTCAGCTAAGCGGTGGCCTGCTAGCATCAGTGCCTGGCCGTTAAGTCGGTTAAGCAGTGCATGGCATCGCGGTCTTTCACACTGAGCTGATTAGCATCTAGCGATAAGCTTCGCACACATCAACCCAGCATACTAACCCACCACACATTATTGATTATTTAAAGATTCTTCAGGTACGATTTAATTTGACTGTCATTTCAGGGGAACTAAAACCATCACCTGTAAGTCAGGGAAATGGGGGTTTGTGGTTCGAGGCTGTTTATTTTTATATATATATTTATATATATATAAATATACATGACCAGTAAACAATGATCCATGAAGGTTATTGTTAGAATAAAACTATAACCCTTTTGTGTTTCTTCTGGTTTCCATTGTAATGACAATTCATGTATCACGACATATGAGAAAGATCTAAAGCGGAAAGATGAGGTCTTTGTTACCGAGGTCCCTTCCCCATCTCTTTGTATGAGGGCCTTAAGGCATCACGCCCTCTGCCTCAAAGGTCTTATATATATATATATATATATATATATATATCACTGCACACCTAGTCTTCCCTCCAGCCACAACCGCTGTGCTAAATGACTGGACGTAAAATGGTGGACAGGCGCCAATGCGCTAGATGGCCAGCAGGCAGCTGAAACCCTCCTCCGCCGTTATCCTGTAAAACGACTCCCCTCCTTCATGAAGGGGGCCGGGGGGCACGGCGGTCGGCTCCTCTGCCCACGCTGCTCAGCTGCATTTCAGAGGTGAGAGCGTGAAATAAGAGAGGCATGTGGTCTCCGCACGGCGAGGCACAGACCTGAGCTGTGTTTTCCGTCGCTCCCGGTCCTCCGGGCGATGAGAGGTGGCGACTGAGGGAGAACGAGCGGAGCGGCGAGCACAGAGGACTCGGGAGGTCGTCGTGTAGTCGTCTGATGTTGACACAGTCAGAGTCTCTCAGAATGTGTTTGCCCACTGGAGCGCGCGCATTGCACACGCACAAAGACACACAGACTCACGCACAGGGCTTCATCCCTACACCTGCGCACACACACACACACGAAAATGTGCGCGCAATCACAAACCATAGACACGCGGACACAAACACAGGGCTGTTTCCAACACAGGGCTGCACACACACACACACACAAAACTGTGCTCACAAACACACAGACACAGACACACACAGGCCCACAAACACACATGCACACAAAAATGTTCTACCCGACACCCATGCACAAATATTTACATCTACTCAGCATGCATACAGAAGCACATATGCAAAGGCAGAGAGGTACACACACACCCACACACACCTCCTTCTGCTTCCTAACCCCAGCTGTCTGCACACACACACCTACACAAACCTTCCCTCCTCCATACCATCCAGCCCTGTGCACACACCGCGGCTCCCCATAGAAGCGCGTGAGCACAAGAGGATTTTCTTATTTGTCGACCAACATACGCAACGTGTAGACTGTAGCATGTAATCATTAGGAGAAGGCAATCATTTCTTGGCCAATAACCAGATGATGGTTTGCAATTGGTCTGGTTTTCCAATTCTTCTGGGTTTCCCTTTGTTCTGGTTTTCCACTTACCAAAGACTCTCGACTAATGGGAAAGGAGAACAATCGCAGATGGTGATTTCACACGTTCACACATTAAAAAATCAGCGTTGAGATTTGTGTTTGTTTCACAGGCGAGCGAGGTAGTCTGGCGTTCGACTGAATAGCACGCGTCGATGTGTCGCGTTGATGTGTTGATCAGGTGTAGCGCTAACATGGCAGCTAGGCAATCCGTGAGCTCTGACATACGCACCTTCAAGGCCACCACACGCTAGTTTTTTTACCACAGAGACACACACAAACACACATTTCCTTTCTTCCCTCCTATTGGGGGATGGACGAGGAGTGGTGTACATAGGATAAGACCTCTGTACACATAACTTTCCATAAACCCTTCCACACCAACATAATGCACTCTAACCATCCCCCCACTCCCCACCCCCTAGACCTAGACACATCAGTAATGCCCCCCCCAGCTCCCCCCCCCCCCCCCCCCCCCCACCCCACCAACATCACTTGGCACCCAACCGCAGACACACTGCCAGCCCACCTTAGCATCCCCACATTCAGGCTACAGCCTAACCTCCCCCCACCCCAACTAGAAACAACAGCAGTGCCAACCAGCCCCTCTCTCCCCCTCTCCTGCAGGTAAGGAGCTGGTTCCCAGAAAGCCCCAGAAACATAATTAGTGGTGAGGTGGGACTTTTAAATGTACTCGTTCCATCCCGTGTTTCAAAGCTCGGGTTCTGCTTCGTTCATTAAATGCACGGCACAACACGGGGCTCTTCTGGACAGCTCTCGCTGCAATGCAAGCGTCAACTTTGTAGCGAGTATACATGAATAGAAAATGGGGAAATACAATTTAATTGTGTGAGCGGGCTGTGGCAGTAAGAAGCTTTTATTGCTCGGTTCTTCCGCTGTCTATTCAAGCGTCTCTTTGAAACCACAGCTCCGAGCTTTGGTTATCTTAAGAGGACGTAACGAATTCTCTCGACAGTTGACACAGTCTCTAAAGGGGGGCAGTCACACATTAACAAAAAAACACCTTGGAGAGGAAGATAGCCTAAACAAACTGACTTACACGAGCAGCGACCATTCTTAACGTTCTTAAACTATTAATGAGGGGAACATTGAACATAAGCTTTCGTGTTGAGATAAAAATAGCTCTTGCGTCGGCCTCTGTAGTGTACGGTAGAATTGACTGGAAGAGCTGAATTTAAATTTGAACACAGAAGGCATCTCACACGTCGACAGAAATACCGACCTCGTAACCATCAGAGGATCACAAGCGTTGCTCAAGGACTCCTCAGCAGTTTTCCCTTCAGTGTTGGCTATTGAGTCAGTTAGGGTGAGATGCTTGAATCCAATGTGACTTACAGTTAGATTAGATACACATGGGAACCTATGGTAACACTAACTACTCCACAAGGAGCCGAGGATCGAACTGGCCACCCCTACGGTTGCCGGGCAACACCCTCTGACAGCTCGTCATAAGGGATGTGCGTAGGGTCGTGCAATGAATGGTTTCCTGTCAGTGTTTTTTTTTGCTCTAGAGTGCGAAGTCCCTTCTTCAGGAAGGCTGTGACAGACAGCTGATGATGACACCACACTATATCCCTCTCTCTCTCTCTCTCTCTCTCTCTCTCTCTCTCTCTCTCTCTCTCTCTCTCTCTCCCTCTCCCTCCCCCCCCCCCCCCCCCCCCCCCACTGTCTTTTTCTCTAAACAGACCAATTTCATTTCTGAGAGCAATTCAGTTAATATTTAACCACAGGAAGCAATCACACACATTTCTTGGTGCCAGTTGGCCATGGATTTATTTTTAGCTCCACTTAGGACTGGGGTTTATTCAACGACTGCTGATGGAAAAGTCTCTTGAAGTTCTGCAGTGCAGCACAACAACAAGGCATGGACCACCGACTTCCAGGGGTCAGAGGTCAGGGAGTCATTAAGCCTGTTCAATAGGGCTATGTTTAAAAACAAGATGGCCGCCGGGTGAATAAGGCTGCTGTTTGATAACAGGGATTATTGAATGTATCGGCTGAATCCGTTATGGAATATAATTTGGAGTACAGCAACTGAGAACAGACTCAAGGACTATCTCTAACCCAGTGATGTTGATAGGTTTTCAATGTAGTGAGTCCCCGGGACCCACAGGTGGCGAGTTGGGTGGGTCCCTGAGAAATTCAATGGGTCCCGAGTCGACTCCCCAGTTTAAAAAATGTGTTTCTTTTTTATTATTATTCTATTTCTTAAATTAAATTAATAGTGTTAAACTCCTTGATGGTGGTATGATATGGTTAGAGCTGGAGTCCTCAACCGTTCATGTTTAACACTAGAAACGCCGGGCCATTTTTACTTACTCCTAGCGCCGCAAGAGGGGTCAAATGACCCCCTTAGTCATTTTAATGAGAGGCTGTGCATTTGCACATAATGGTCACTAGGTGGCGCCAATGAGCTATTACCGCGCGAGCGCCACATTCGTGTGTGTGTGTGTGTGTGTCACAAGCCTAGTCCTCACGATTTTGTCATAAATGTACATATATTCAATCAGAAGGATTGCAAAAAAATCCTGTTTGATTTGCTCATTCGACACGAATGAGCACAGCATCGAGCAGTGGAAACGTGGGTTTATTTACTATGAAGTTCGTATTTTTAATTGTTGAAATGAAATCAGCGGTGAGGAGCTAGTTGTTTTGGTAGCGGCTAAATTAGCATGTCGCGATACTTTGTACAGGGGATCACGTCTGCGCCAAGTAGATGCGCAGAGGGTTGAAACAGCGCTTGTCCGATCTGCTCACAAGAAGGTTTCTTTGGCCAGTTACTGTGATTAAACACGAGTTGTTTAATGTTCACAATGTATCGTTTTTCATGGGGAAAATGAGATGCGTCCCCGGGACGCATGGATAGTGAGTTTAGTGCGTCCTTTCAGATTTTAATGCGTCAGGGACGCAGGACGCGTACCTAGCAACATCACTGCTAACCTTTAAGTAAATTACATTAGAACAGTTCAGTTTGTGTTTGGTGTTATGCCTAGGTCACGGTAAGGAAGTGAGCAGGAAGCACTGCATGATGGGAATAAGTAACAGAGAAGTTACCAGGATGTTTTGAGTTGGCATATTACCAACTAGCCATCTACATCTACTACCATATTAAACCTAATCCAGTGTTAGGAAAATTATTAATACAATATACAAAATACTAAAAGCATTTAGATTCAAGATGGCCTCCAGGTAAACAAGGCTGATTTTAAATCATGGATCATTGAATTTATTGGCTGAATCAGTTAAGGAACTTGAAAGTACAGCAGCTGATGTAGAACAGACACATAGACAACCTTTAAAATGATCTCCTAATATTGAAATGAAATAATTATTGAATCCTAAATATCGTCATCAAGTCCAAGGTATCCCTGTACACACAGATCATCAGCCTGAAAACTGTCTCCACACCACTTAGTTAATCCAGTTGTACCGAAAAAACTCATGGTCTGAGTTTTTTCGGTAGAAAAAGATGGTACTAAAAAGCCAACTGTGTGTTCCGGCCGTACAGACTTAGTGTCAGAAGTTTGGGAGGAAATCTGCTGACAAGCTAAAAAGCCCATTTCTGTTTCATGTTTTTTATAAAGGGATACAGAATTAAATACTGAAGAAACTCTGTGCGCACATTCACAGTGCTGTAGATTATGAGCTAGGAAAGGCTGTTCTAGGGGAAAGTTTATATCGTTCAGAACTTTCTAGAGAGTGCGAAGTCCCTTCTTCAGGAAGGCTGTGACAGACAGCTGATGATGACACCACACTCTATCCCTCTCTCTCTCAATCTCTCTCTCTCTCTCTTGCTCTCTGTCAATCTCTCTCTCTATCCCCCCCTCTCTCTCTCTCTCTCTCTCTCTCTCTCTCTCTCTCTCTCTCTCTCTCTCTCTCTCTCTCTCTCTCTCTCTCTCTCTCTCTCTCTCTCTCTCTCTCTCTCTCTCTCTCTCTCTCTCTCTCTCTCTCTCTCTCTATTGGCTTGCGACGTAGAGGTCTAGTGTGGGAGAAAGCTAGCAGCCTGACAACACAACAGCAGCTGCAGCTAGGAAACAACCCCCTCACCACCTCCACCGCCCCACCACCACCTCTCCTCCTCCTCCTCCTCCTCCTCCTCCTCCTCCTCCTCCTCCTCCTCCTCCTCCTCCTCTTCCACCTCCAGGGAGTGAAAGCGGATGGGTGTTGTTCCTTCAGCTTCAGCTAACAGAGCTCAGGTTTGGGCCTCATTATCTCAGTATCCATCAGGATCCAGGAAGTTCAGCATATGACATTAGAAACAATTTGTGTTTTGGTGTTATGCCTAGGTCACAGTAAGGAAGTTACCAGAAAGCACTGCATGATGGGAATAAGTAACAGAGAAGTTGCAAGGATGTTTTGAGTTGCATTACTACCAACCAGCCATGTTAACAATAATCCAGTCTTAGAAATTATTATTATTACTATTAATACAATTACAATAATACAATCAGAATGGGAAAGGGAACAGTTGGCCATTTTGGGAGCGGTGGGACCGGGCACCCAAGAAAACCTGTAAACTATCTGAATAACCCTCCAAGTAACTATAGTACTAACATGTTGGTCGACATGTGAATTCTGAAACGGTGGACTATTCTTAGAGCAAGATGCCCCCTGCCCCCTCCCAACATCTTATGGTCATCTGACATAACACAAGCCTTGGTCAGAGCGAAGAAGATCACCTCAGATACTTAACATGACGACAATCATTTACTCATGATAGGGCACAAATCCAGGTAAGAGTGGATTTCAGGACGTGTTCCTCTCCTCTGAGGCGAGAGTTTGTGGAGCCGAGTTTGTGGAGCCGACCGCGACACACAATCACACTCACTCGTCATTCACCACAGAAGCACTAAGATCTTCTCCTTTTTATCTGCTCTTCAATTTGTATGCAAAAAAGTATTATTTTTAGAATTCTGAATTCATTATTCAAAGTATAATTCCCTAACATACTTTAAAACTTGTATAGACCTTCGTCAGGTATCCCTGAAGAGCAGAGGGATCGGCGGTGCATTCTGATTCCACCGTGGTTCTCTCTCCTGTCAGGTCATCAGTATGTCAAACCAGAGTTTCCAGGTTCAATACCCGGTTCAATATCTACGCTGTCTGGGGTTAGAGAACTTAGAAGAGATCTCAAAAAAAAAGATCTGGTGTCAGATCTAAGACGTCCACATTGTCATGCACACACACACACAAGTCTAAGATCCAAAACACAAACAGGTCGACAGAAGCATCACACGCACACACACATACACACACGCACACACGCACACACACACACACGCACACACACGTACACACACACACACACACACACACACACACACACACACACACACACACACACACACACATAAAGTTGGGAATGTAATACCTGCTGCACAAAAAAAACAGCTGCTGTTGAGTGAAATCACTAAACTGTTTTTACCTTGGAGAAGCTGGCATGGTGTGCTGCTTCACATATTCTGTGGCTGAGTGGAAATAACCAGATTTCCACACAAAGTTGGAGTATCCCTTCAAGGCATGTTTTTCAGTTTGTGTGTTAACAAACGCATGCACATGTGTGTGTGTGTGCGCGTACATGTGTGTGTACTGAGAGCTAATTGGCGATTAGCCTGCTACTTTAGAGATTGCTGCTCATCCCACGTGCAGCTCCAACTCACCACAGTGTAATGTCACACACTAAACTTAGCTTCCAAAGGAGCTTAAGAGCATAGTCCCCGACGGCGGCCCGAATCAGGAGCCGTGCTGCAGAGCACACCGTTCACACCCGTTCACACCCGGGTTCCGCTCCCCGACGCGACTCCCACAGCCGACGTGACGCGGATGCATCGGAACTGCATTGACGCGACTGAACCTCAGAACGGAGATGTTGCGCAACACATAATGTGTCTTATGTAACGTCTGTTTTATAGAAGACGGTTTGTAACGTCATCCTCCAAATCGTAATCATCCCCCCGGGTGTTTGCCTGCCGGTAAAACAGGGACGCGTGGCTGGTCTATATATAACCCCGTTCAATACGAACGCATCCAGGCTGCCGTCCCCGTTTATCCACGCCCTGCTCGTCTGACGCTCACCAAAGTACACTAAGTGGTGCTCAAGCTATTTTTAAAAAACTGTTTCCTTCAGACGGGAACCCCGCCACACTGATGATGAAAGCAAACACACATGCACACACCCACGCACGCACACGCACACGCACACGCACACGCACACACACACACACACACACACACACACACACGCCTTGTCTTGTGGGGACCGGGGAACGGCCCCGGGAGGAGGAGGCGGTGTCTTTTGGGTTCCTGCCGTCTACTTAATCAATTAGAGGGGACACGGTCACCCTCGGTAACCAGCTGCTGCTGCTGTACCGCCGCTCCTGTTTGGGTGCACTGCTGTGAGTCAGACAGACAGAGGAGCACAGGGAGAAGAGGGCGCCTGCACGAACACTCAGAGGGTGGATTTTAGTATAGATTACAATTTCTGTGAAATTAGGGCAACTTATTAAAAATGTGTCTCAACAATCAGTGTTTGTTTCGGCCGTGCATGACTAACGTGAATAATGTGGTGGGTGGACTAAATATCAAGGCACTGCTATATGTACACTTATACAACGGGTGGCTTAAATCCAGCGATCTGATTGGTTCATAACTGTTGTATAATGAGCGTTTCCATAACTGCTATGACGCCCAATCATTTTGTGAAAACTTGCATATCACTCCGCGCCTGGAAGTAGAAACGGTTACAAAGTTTAACAGTAGTTGTAAAAAAGCAATAGCACAGTTCACTGAAGCCTAAAAATATGTCGAATGATGGAGAGGGTGTAAATGTTGTTACTCCAGGAGTGAGCAAGGCGATGGAGAGACTAACGAAAGCTTAGGCACACGGTGAGTGAACTGCTCCATAAGATAAATTGCCGGCGAACCGCTCTAGCCAAGCCTTCTCTCGGAGGGACGCTAAAGTGTGTTGCATAGCGACCGTCATGCATTTTGAAGGCAGCCAGGAGGGACTACTTTTTTGTATTCTTTAAAAAAACAGCAATTTTGACTTTCTTGATTTTTTTTAAATGTAGTGTGTCTTTGACTTTCATTTTGCCATAATAGTAACCGTTGTATTAAACGGTTACTATGGTATGTGCTCATTATACCAGTGTGAAGGGGGTCGCCGGCCCTCCGCTGTGCGTCGGGCCGAACAACGCCCCTTAACAGTGTTAAGTGGGGCACATACCACAGCCTGTCATGATCTATTGCTTAATTATATGGCGCACCACACACCAAAACACTTATATAGCGCTTCACGCAGGTAGACTTTGCCCCACACACACACACACAAACCCACCCCCCCCCCACAAACACACACAAAAAAAAAACCACAACCCCCCCCCTCCAACACACACGCACACACACACAAACCCACACAAAAGCAAGAGTCCCGGCGATATCTTTTTGCAGCGCTGATGCTGATATCCTCTGACAAATACCCCCAGGGCCGGCAGAATGTGCAGCGCACATGCCTCAACACCAGACATGTTAACGCTAATAAGTCCTCAAACACAGGGTCTGACGATCAGTGTGTCGCCTGCTCCCAGTGTGGTTAGACAGCCCTCCTCACGCTCCCCTGGCCCGGACGCCCTTATCAACACAACTTCAGTTGAGGGAAGATCCACTTAATTCCCTCTGCAGGAAGGAAACATCCATACATAATAAATGTGAAGTGTGTGTATAGATATAAACATGCGGGGCCAGGCCGAGAGAGTATAGCTGTGAATACCGCTAAGTGTTGTAATGACTGAAGTGGGGTTGCGGGAGGAGGAGGAGGAGAAGGGGGGGATTATTGTGCTGGGCGAATGGTCGGTTCTTGTTATTCAAGATAAATTAAGGGAGCCATTTAACATGATTAGCCCCGGTTGATTTCTCTTTAACCTCGGGCCGCCACCCCGGGAGACGTGATCAGGAGGTGGTACTCCTCAAAGGGCCGCAGACGCCCAGGATGGTTAATCAGCCATCGATTTGTCCAATGCAAAAACGTCACATACTATGCTAAGTACAAAAGTGGATTCCTTTAAAACAGAAATGAATGAATTCATTAATTGTTTTTGTCTGTTTTAAAGGTCCCATGCCATGCCACCAGGTGTGATTGTGATTAGGCTTACAAGCTGTTTTGAAAATCTGGGCCTTATGACATCACTAGTGGGCGTCTCCAACTAGATATACGCAGGATAGATCAGTCTACCAGCCTACCCAGTGGACTGTAGCAAACGTTGCTCATCTGTCCGTCACACATCTAGGTGGACACGCCCACTTGTGATGTCAGAAGGGGCAGATTTTCAACACGGCTTGTAGATAGATAGATAAATACTTTAATAACGTAACGTAATCACACTCACACCTGGTGGCATGTCATGGGACTTTTTAAGTATTGACGTACAGAATGTTTTCAGATTGTAAGGAAAGGCTCTGCACTGACCATCAAACTGGAACAAGTAAATACAGCAGGACAGGGTTGATAAAAGCCTGCTTTCAGTGACTTGCCTTCAAAGCAAAAACGTGTTGGATGTGACCTTCAAGGACGGCCGGTCCTGAAGGAAGATCAGAATGGCTCAAAACTAGAAGTGCCTCTATGAATTGACAATTGACTGTTGTCAAACAGGAACCTTATATGACAAAATAAAAGCCTCAACTCGAAAATGTCAGTCTTTCATGGCTTCTGTGATGGGTTAGGATTCTCTCTCTCTCTCTCTCTCTCTCTCTCTCTCTCTCTCTCTCTCTCTCTCTCTCTCTCTCTCTCTCTCTCTCTCTCTCTCTCTCTCTCTCTCTCTCTCTCTCTCTCTCTCTCTCTCTCTCTCTCTCTCTCTCTCTCTCTCTCTCTCTCTCTCTCTCTCTCTCTCTCTCTCTCTCTCTCTGATAATGGCTACACATTACAGGCAGTGAAATTGGACGTGACTGCGATAATCAAGTTCCTGGAAACATAATGAGGTCATTACATTTAGGAAATATGGCAAAAATGGTTCCTAGAATGTTGTGAAAAATGAAAAATACAATTGAATGCACGTCCTTTAGGTGTTTCAATCAGTCGAGTGTGTTGACAATTTCAGCCGACCAAAAACAAGTCTGGGAGTGTGGAAACCATCCCGTTGGATATGTCCATCGCTTACCTCACCCAGGAGGAGAGTAACTTACGAGCAACTCACACCTGATCAATATCTCAACGGTTAGGATTCTCAACACTTCATCATTCCAACTCCATGTTGGCGGGAAACTTTTAATCAATCAGGTGAGGACTGGAACATGCACTGGCTGGATGGTGAGCAGAATGCTCTATCAACTATAACACACACAGCATGCTTAGCATTCATGCATTCACACACTAGCACACCGACCGTGGGGCCGCTTGTGAGAAGCTGTAAGTCTGGTGGTTGACTGCCTTGCTCGTCGACACCTCACTGCTCCCAGGATGGAACCCACAACCCTCTAGCTCCACATCCTGTACCATCCTGCTGAAACCAAACCCGGCAGCCGCAGGCTCAGGTTGACGGCTGGATTTGCTTCCTTTTCTTTCTTTTTTTTGAGATCTGGCAACCTCATCCCTTCCGTGACAACCGACAGACTCACTGTTGCTATGGTTACAAGTTGGTTGGCGATGCTTTCCCGCTGCCAACGACCCTGGGTCTGCCTTTACGTTGGTGTTGTGAGGAGTAAAAAGTTTAACAGTCGCTCTGAAAAGAATTTGGAGTGTAATAATGAATGAACTCACTGAGCTGGATGTACTACGAAACAATTACCTCACATTTGTTCTTTAGTGGAATACTCGTGAGATACCCCTGCTCACCCCTGGTTACTCTGCACTGGTATGTCAACGTGGTGCATCCTCTATAGCTTGGTATTTTAAATATGTACTTCCTGAACTCGGACCTCACCTGGATATAACATAGTTGCCCTGAAGCACATGCTTAATTATTGAACAAACATACGTTTATTTTCCCCAAGGAACGATTGGTTTTTACCGAAAGAAAAGCACAGAGAAGAAAGCCAGAGGCGATGAGTTTCCTCTAGTTTAACATGGTGCTGTGCTGCCAAAGAGTCCTGTTTTATGCATCAGTCTGCATTAGTGCCCCCCCCTCAACCACCAACCCACCCAGAGGTCAAACAGGGACAACACTATACGCTGTACTCCCTCTCCCTCTCCCTCTCCCTCCCTCTCCCTCTCCCTCTCTCCCTCTCCCTCTCCCTCTCCCTCTCCCTTTCTCTCTCTCTCTCTCTCTCTCTCTCTCTCTCCCTCTCCCTCTCTCCCTCTCCCTCTCCCTCTCCCTCTCTCTCTCTCTCTGCTCTTCAGTCACATACCGTCATAAACATGCTGCGTTACATACACAGCCATTACTAATACCGCCTTGTCTGATGAATCCATCCATGTGTGAAAAAACAGATGTGCACAAATGCCAGACACGTGTGTGAGTGGTGTGCTTAATGTGTTGTTTACTGTGATGTCGCAATCGAGGATGTTACAAACGTTGAAAACCACTCAATCAGGGCCCCTTCAAGGGTTAAGTGTCCCTAGTTTTATCAGATTTCTTCTATGATTTTATTAGAGGTAACTCAATATGAAGTCTCACTCAGCAAAATGCCTTCCAAAAAGAGTTGGGCTTATCACTTGGATAATTTCTGACAGATATGCATAAACATTTTACCAGCTGACTAGGCTGTAGCAACATCATCTAAACACATTTAAAACGGTACATAAACATCAGCTAAATACATTTACATACGCTATAGGAGCATCAGCTTAACACATCGCAAATGCTGAAAGGAAATCAGCAAAACACATTTAAATACATGTTAGGAACATCAGCTACCACATATGACAACGGTATAGGATCATCATGCGCCTAAACCCGTTTAAACACGCTACAGGAAAGCAGCTAACCGTATAAAAATCACACTTCTGGATCAGGGAGATTGGCAGCATTAGGATGGCTTTACAGCGAGTGTATCTCTATAATTTAGAATCTAAAACCGTTCCCATGCCATCACCAACCACACATGTATGTCAACATCTTGTCCCCGCTGATGTCAACACCCTCGACTGGACCAATCCCAGAGCGGCGTGGTGCCAGGGCAGCCATGGGCGAGGGCCAATGAGCACGCAGTAATCCATGAACAGGCTTCAGTAATACTCACTGCAGTGGGGGGCTTAAAAGACGCTAAAGCTAATGCTCCGCGTTAGCGCGGGTGAGCCAGCGCCGAGCGGGGAGCCAGGAGAGGGAGGACACAGGCTGGCACCCACCGCCAGGGTCACCAAGGTTACCACAGCTGGACAGTAGCACCAGCACGGCTGCCTTATCACGCCCATCACATACTCTGATGTGGTACAGTCGGGAACACAATCACACCCTCATGTCTGTTTGGTATGTTTGCTACTTATTGTTTGTTGAACGTCCTGGTACTTATTATGCACTTCTTTTATGTTGTATTTAGTTATAGTACTTAGTTGTGCAGCATCTTATCCTATCTTTGTTGTATATGGGGAATGGGTTTACCTAGCGATTGTTAGTGCTTGGCCCTTGGTTCTTTGAACATCCTTACTGTACCAACAGCGATATAATGTTTCACCTTCTTCTGACAATTGTACGCATTCTAAGTCGCTTCGGATAAAACCCTCTGCTTAATGCCCTGATTGTAAATGTAAATATAAATGTAAATGTTTCAATTATAATCTTTAAAATTCTGGCCATTTTAAAAATGTATAAGTACATTGTTGTTAATAAACAGACACAATTAGGTAACATATTGCTTCAAATATGTGCGGTTGTGTTGAGGAGTTTCATCGACGAACACCAGCCTACCGCTGGCTACCGTCACTGTCAACAGCCTCCGCGGGTTAGCCAACCGCCACTTGACTCTTTCATCCCGCCATCTCGCTCCAGGGTGAGATGGGGAGCGAGATGCCAGCTAGCGCTCCCAGCCTTGAGATCACATCTATTCTAATGATTATCTGACTGGTAAATAACTAAATAACCAAGCAGACACACACACACACGCACACTGACGCACACACACACACACACACACACACACACACACACACACACACACACACACACACACACACACACACACACACACACACACACACACACACACACACACACACACACACACACACACACACAAACAAACTTAAAGACACACACACAAACACAAACGTAAAGACACACAAACACACACAAACATATAAACACACACACACAAACACACTTAAAGATACACACACAAAGACACACATGAAGACACTAACACACACACTCACAAACACACAAACACACAGTCACACACAGACACACGTACACTACTGTTCGATTTCAGCTTATGATAGTGTGTCATAGTGTGTCCTTCGTTAACTTCAAAGTGTTATTTATTATTTTCCCGCTCTTCTCCCCCGGGCAGCCCCGTCCTCTTTCAGGGTCTGTCTCCCGTCAGCCAACCAGGAGATCAGTTACAACACTCTATCCCTGGCGATGATCAACACCCGGCTCCTAGCTAGCGAGCTAGCACTCCCTCCCACACAACAGCTCGCACAACCACCTCCTCCCGTCGCAGTCCCCCTCTCCCTCCCCCCTCCTTTCTCTCTGCCCCTCCTCTCCTTCTGCGCCTCCTCGCTCTCCTCCTCTCTTCACCATTCTCTCTGCCCCCTCCCCTCAACCCCTTTCCCTAATCCTCCCCACCCTTCCAACTGCTCCTCTCTGCGCCTCCCTCGGGCCACCTCCACCTCCTCCTGCAGTCAGCACCTATCCTAGGAGCAGCTCCCCTGTGGGCCAGCCTCTGTAGCGTGAGCATGAGATGAAACCAAAACAAAAAAGCAGTTTCCCAGAGTTGCAACGGGATAAGAGGCAGGAACAGAACCGTTAGAGTCTGACTGGTTTCATTCGTTAGAATGATCGGATGAAGATCTTTCCGCTGCATGGCACAGGTTGAGACAGCAAAATAGAAAACGTCCGTGTTCATTTTTATTAATTTATTAATAATTCTTCTTTTGCCAAAATAATACATGCACAGTGGTTCTGGTGGTGGTTTCCAAAGATGCACTGCTCTCCACCAGATTCTTATCCTTGCGATGTTGTGGGCAGAGCCTGGCAGGTTGTTTTATTTAGTTTGTAGATAAAGTTCATCAAGGAGAAGGTTTGGGTCTGGGGGCAAGCTTGACATCAGGTACACTGTGGACATTTGGGGTTTGAACCGAGAACTGCTGGAAACAGCTAGGAGTGTAACAGCGGAAACACTATGTCATCAAGAGCCCTTCCAACATCTCAGAGACATCAGAACCTGAAACGCATTGCTGCTTATTTCACAAAACACCGTTTGATTCTGTCGAGGTGCAACCACTAAACAAGACGAAACATCAACAACAACATTTCATACAGGTGCAGAATATGCAAATCGTAAATAAACAAGACAACTTATGAGAGATGATCTGGAGCAAACGACAGTCGTCAAACCAAGATCTGAACATCAGCTCTGCTTCTCCTCCTCTTCCTCCTCCTCTGAGAAGAGCAATCTGAAACTCCTCCTCCTCCTCCTCCTCCTCCTCCTCCTCCTCTCTGGGAGGAGAGATCAGAAACTCCTCCTCCTCCTCCTCCTCCTCTATCTGGGAGGAGAGATCAGAAACTCCTCCTCCTCCTCCTCCTCCTCCTCCTCCTCCTCCTCCTCCTCCTCCTCCTCTCTCTGGGAGGAGAGATCTAAGACTCAGCTCAAGCTGAGAGGGAGGGGGGCTGGCGAGGTGGGCAGTGTGAAGAGAGAGAGAGAAGGATTCTGATTGGCTGAAAGGCGCTGCTGCAGTGGGTGACGGGCGGGCAGCTGTGGCCCACCAACACACACAATGAGCTCTCACATAGGGCCGCTAATGAGGGTGTGTGCGTGTGTGTGTGCGTGTGTGTGTGTGTGTGTGTGTGTGTGTTTGTGTGTGTGTGTGTTTGTGTGTGTTTGTGTGTGTGTGTGTGCGTGCCTGCGTGTTTGTGGGCGTGTGAGTATGTGTGTGTGTGACTAAAAACAACCCTCCTCTCTTACTTGGTTCCTCATCCCTCGTTCTTGCCCAGTTGCTCACCCTTCATCTCCATCTCTCTCTTTATCCCTCCCTCCCTCTCCCTCCCTCTATCCCCTTCCATCTCTCTCTCTCTCCATCACCTCCTGTCACCTCCTCTCCCTATTCCTCACTGCAACCCTTTCTGCATCCTCCTCTCCATCTCTCTTCAATTTCCTTTCCATCCGTCCCTCCCGCCCTCCCTCTGTCTGCCTTCCCTTGTCTCTCAATCTCTATCCACCTCTCTTCCGTCCTCCCTTCCTCCCAATCTCCAATCTGTCCCCATTTGTCTCATTCCTCATGGCAATCTTTTTTCTCTCCACTCGACTCCCCTCTCATCTCTTGCTCCACTGCTCTCTTCCTCCCGCCCTCCTCTCCGGCTCCTCTCCTCTCCCTCCACCTCCCTCCCTCCCTCCCTACCTTCCCACTCTCCCTCCTCCCTCCTCTCTCTCCCTCCCTCCACACCTTCCCACTCTCCCTCCTCCCTCCTCTCTCCCTCCTCTCTCTCCCTCCCTCCATACCTTCCCACCCTCCATTCTCCCTCCCTCCTCTCTCCCTCCTCTCTCTCCCTCCCTCCCTACCTTCGCACTCTCCCGCCTCCTCCCTCCCTCCTCTCTGCACTACTCCCCTCTCCGACCCCTCCTCCCTCTCCCTCCCATACGCACATTACACACCAGGGCGAGGCAATAGTCCTACCATGCCTTAAATGTCAATACACTTCAATGTCATGCCCCTCAGACTGTTTGTCATGGTATTTTTTAATTCAGAAGCACATTGTGATTACGATCGATATTGTGTAGACGTCCCCCTATTTAGTGTGATACATATCTTTCCCATCCCGCCGCACCCTATGACATGCACACGATCACATACACACTATCACATACACACTATCACATACACACTATCACATCACGTGGTGTGCTTACAGGAACCCTATAGGCTCTGTCCCAGGTGGTCTTTGATTAGCTGGCTCATTTGTCATCACGTATGAACACACAAAGACAACCCACACACAGCATTTTGCCATGGATGTTAATAAATATCATCGTTAATGTCCTATGCTCCTCTATGGCTTAATTTCTAGGTTCTTAAAGCACTGCTATAATTATCTACCCCTTCGGTTTGCTAATTAAAAGTCTGATGTTCATGTAAGTCTGGGTAGGTTGTTTTTTCTGCTGTATCGTTACTTTTCCTCCTATTCATCTGCTTGGATGAAACTGACGGCGAACGGACTCGCTGTTGTCTGAGTGTCTTCGTCAAAACAGTGAAATAAAAATAGTAAAAGAAATGAAAAAGTGACACAAGTAGACTCATTAACGTTTGGATTCCATGGATCTTCGAGCAGCTACAGAGTAAGGTTTCACGACGAGGAAGAGCTGACAGGGGTACGTTTCCCGGCTCACAAACAGGGCTCAATTTCTCTATTTTCGTATATCTTCCCCCTCTCGGCTCTTTGAGAGTCCCATCGGAGCCACCGGCAGCGCTACCAATACACCGAGCTGTTTACTAGACGCCACATAAGTCCCAGAAACACCCGAAAACAAGACGATTATGCCCCGATGTTGCCCCATAAAAACCAGCCGAGGATAGAGACGGAGCTTTAAAAACACAAAAGCAAGTCATTTCTTTGATTGAGCGTCTTCTCGGCGGCAGAACCTTCCGTCCCCTGCAGTAGTCCCGCGGGTCGATGCCGGGGAATAAGACGGTGGTTTGATGGTGGAACTTCAGAGCCACGGTTTGTGGCTTGGCGCTGCATGGTGAAGAGAAACAGTCCCCCGTTGTTCCCGCGAGGCCTGGGCACTACTATCTGTTCACGAGTTATAGGAAATGTATGGCACATTATATATCAAACCTAGCTCATCACCAATGTATGAAGCGTAGCGATGGAGCTATTCCTCAACATCCCATTGAAGAGACTCTTTGGGTGGTTCCACTCTTTCACCAGATTAATGTTTTAGAGGTTTCTAACGAACAGCAGATGAACTACTGTCCAGGGGAAACAACACACCACGGGAGTCCAGCGTCGATACACTTCCAGACAGAGTGAGATGAGGAGGAGGAGGAGAAGGAGGACGAGGAGTAAGAGGAAGAGGAGGAGGGTGAAAAAGTAGAGTAGGAGGTGGATAAGAAAGGCAAGGAGATGGAAGGAATAGACTTAATGATGATGTTGATGATAATGATGCTGATGATGATGATGATGATGATGATGACGACCATGAAGATGATGATTATGGGGAGTGGGAGGAGGAGGAGGAGACGATGGAGCCAGAAGAGCAGGGGAGCAGCAAGCCAGGAAGTAATGCAGGGGGGGATGCTGGTAGTTCCTCGGGGACCGGCGTCTCCTTGGCTAAGTGCTGACCTGTCACCAGTAGGATTGGGTTGTCCATACGATGAGGATCAAAGGACATGAATAATTAAACACGAGGTTGCTTGTGAGCCCGCCGAGAGCAGCCAGCACAACACTCGCTACACATGCGATGGTGCGGTCCCTGTGATTGTTCAGACCCCATCTACAGAGGCCCCGGTATTATAATCAGGTGCGATGTTGATAAGCTATTACCGGGCCATTGAAGATTATACCCATGAGTGACATCACACTTGGGGACTGTGATGTCACAACAGGGTAGAAAGCGCCCCCCCCCCATATGTATAATAGCTAGACAGACGTCTGGTGTGACAATCCATCCTTGTGATGAGACCAGGGTCGATTTTCCATCACGCCAGGTGGTAAAATAGGGGCCCTTTAATTCAATTTGATTTGAATTTCCTGGTGTTTGGATGCAGTTTTCGCCCAGCTGTGCCCAGACTGCTCGTTGGTTTTGTTATTCCAGTGTTCTGTTCTGTTCGCTCATCAAAGCGTTGGGTTATTAACATGCCGACACACACACGAGAGAGAGAGAGAGAGAGAGAGAGAGAGAGAGAGAGAGAGAGAGAGAGAGAGAGAGAGAGAGAGAGAGAAAGAGAGAAAGAGAGAAAGAGAGAGAGAGAGAGAGAGAGAGAGAGAGAGAGAGAGAGAGAGAGAGAGAGAGAGAGAGAGAGAGAGAGAGAGAGAGAGAGAGAGAGAGAGAGAGACAGCGACGGAGGGAGAGACATAATTGACCAGCCAATTAGAAAAAAAATTCCTCTGAATATGATTGACCAGTCAATCAGAAAACGTTGCTCTCTGAATATGTTTCCTGCTGCGTTTGACCGGCGCTTTTCGGTGTGCGACCGAGCACGAGATGCTAATGTAGCACAGATGGCAGCGTGTTGCTGGCCTGGACGTAAGGGCATATGGGCTGCAGGACCGTCGCACAGTGGACGTTTCCGACACGTTCTCAGGGCCGGGGGCCACTTCCTGGAACCCCGCTGGACGGAACCGATGTTCAGAAAGTGATCTTGTGTTCAAAACACACACGAGCCCCTTCACGTCTGCCAACTCACTCCTTGGAGGGGGCCGGACAGACAGAACCACCCAGTCCACGCCTCGCAGGATTGCTCAGCAATAATATAATATCATATAGACCATTTGGTGGAGGCTTTAGAAGAAAATGTCCGAGAGTACCATGAGTGCATTCATTCATTAGTATGGGGATGAATCCCGGCGGGATTGGAACCTCTAACCCGGGCAGTGTTTTGTAATGCCTTGCTCTGTGAGTTGAGATAAGATTGTATCATATTGATTATTGATTGCTGTCGGGATGTATAGACAATTAATTAATTAATTAAAGAATGGGTTCAGTATTTAGCATAAAATTAGAGAGTAGACATAATTATTTTAGACACTATTATGTTTGTTGTTTTCTTCCTGGAGTGGTCTTACTTGGCTACAATGGAAGTCAAAGGGCAAATCGTGTCATTCTTTGTGAAGGAAACTAGCAAAGTAGCAAACAATGCCAAGATAACACGTGTCAAGCTAACTCATGCTAAAATAGCATTTGCTAACCTTACCCATGCTAAGGTATGCTGTGGTAAAATAATACATTTTAATCTAGCATGTGCTTCACTAAAAGAAAAAAGAGAGAAAGGAGGGAGGAATGGATGGAAGATGGAAGGAAAGTAAGCCTTTATTTGTTTCCAGCTCGGCTTGGCAGTAAACGTTTTCACCAACTCTGCATTCAGGTCGAGCTATAATTCAGAATTCAATAAATCCTCTACTATTCCCACTCCAGATTCTTAATAAAAAGGGTTTATACGGTTTAGCTGCGAGCATCGCACGCATCCCAGCGCTCTCCCCTCCCCGTCTGCTGTGTCTGTTCTCACTGTGATCCACAACAGCAGGCAATAAAGAGCAGGAACACACTATGTGATTTGCTGTGAATTATCATCGCATTACACGGAGAGGTCTCACTCCACGCCGTCACCCGTTCTAGTCGAATGCCATCTCCGCCAGACACCTTTGTCCCGTAGACTGAACCTGAGAGGAGGCTCTCCCTGGGCTGGAGCTCTGCCCAGAGCCCCTCTCCGGGCCCCGCCCGTTCAGATCTGTCACCTTTTGAACCAGGGACCACATTGTTCGCCCTGAATATTTTTGCAATCTCTTCAACACGCACATTGTTCTAACCCTAGGAACATATGCCCCCAAGGTCGACGACCGAGTGACCTTATTCACACTGCAGCTTAGCTTAGTCATCAGGCGTTCTGTTCGGCAATACGGAACATTTCGGAGACCAATTTGAAAACTTTTTGAAATCCAAACATACCATCAAACATCGATAGTGTCTGTGTCAGCATCTCCTGTGACTCCATCTGCATATCACTAAAGGCTGGGAAACATAGCTGTAGAGCAGATATCTCACTTGGAGCTGATGAGGTAGTACCTACACACACACACACACACACACACACACACACACATACACACTCCACACACATACACACTCACACACACACAAGACACACACACACAGCTTACATATTGCATATTGTTGCCGGGAAGCTCAAGGAGGTGAAATACAAAGGAGATATTCCGAGTCGATGCTCCCCATCATCTGGGCCTGGTTTAATATCACGGGTTATTGTAATATCAGGATGATTTAGCTTCAACTCTCCCCGTGCGTATGAGCTCTGCATTCCAGCACTGCTCCACATTATTGACTCGACTGTAGCCGAGTGAATTAACAACGACTGTCGGATTACCTCTGATCGTTTGTTCTAACGGGGGAGATGAGCTCAGCTGTTGCCAGCCCTCCAAGAGTTGCAGTACGAACGGTTCGAAACGTTGATGGTGTGAACGCATTGAGGGGAAGGGTGGAGGTGGAGGTGTGGGTGGGGGGGGGGGGGGGGGTTGGAGGTGAGGTAGGCTGACGGCGGGGGTGGAGGTGAGGATGGGGTTGGGGTGGGGGGTGAGGGGGGTCGGAGGTGAGGGTGAGGAGGGGTGTGGCCGCCGCGGTGTTGGGCTGTGATAGGTCAGCTCGGTTTTATGATGCAGCAAACACACAAACACGCAGGTCAACATAAACACACAATAGCCCCACCCTGCGCACACATAACCAGTCGACCGTACACACTCTGGTCCTGCAGAACTCAGCGTGCAGCTTAGCGGCCGTCAGGAGGAGCACGCTGTGGCACAGACATATGTGTCATTATTTATAGCAGAGCTGCCGAGAGCTACCGGCCGCTTAGAAGGCTCTTAGCACACACACACACACACACACACACACGCACATGCTCACACGTACACACATGCAAATGTACACACACACGCGCACACGCACACGCACATACACACACACACACATACACATGCAAATGTATACACACATACACACGTGCACGCACACATACAGGCACGCACACGCGTGCACAAACGCACACACACACGTGCACACACATTTGAACACACGCACACACTCACACAGTAAAAAACACAAACAATGCAAAGACCTCTCAGGCACATACACAACTCACACACGCACCAACACACACACACACACACCATACACCCACACACACCCAAAAAAAAACACACAAACAACACACGATACAGCACAAGCGTGAGTCGAGCCAGTTATAAGTATTCATCTGACCACAATTGTGGTGAATATTATTCGGCCACAGCCAGACAAGAACAAGTGCTTCAGGGCTTATGACGAACCCTAACAAATAAATACCATGAATCATCCTGGCTGTTAAATGCTCATGTTCAGAGCCGGTGAAAGCACTAAAAGTGGCTTCGCCCTCAGGAGGAGAGAGGAGGTGAGCTGACACCCCATAGCACGCCATCAGCCTTAACCAGCCCCACTCCCGTCCCCGGAGCAAGTCATCGCAGCGGCAAAACCTAATCTGTGATTACAGAGAGATTAGTGGTTTCCCTGGTGTTAGTCTGACAATCGCTTTCATCGCAGACTCAGAGATGGAACAAGAGGTAGATTAACCCCCAATACTTCCCTCGCCCAGCGTGAGGAGGGTGGAACGACGT
>NC_044068.1:16773209-16793209 GCF_902167405.1 Gadus morhua
TAAAGCTGGTTTGCAGGCTCTTTATCATTATTCGGTTCACAGAGTCAATTTAATCCTTTAAAGTAGAGCTGTCAGTTAAACGCGTTATTAACGACGTTAACGCAAACCTATTTTAACGGCGTCAAAAAAAATATCGCGCGATTAACGCGATTGTTTTATTTAAAAAAAATAAAAAAGATTTTTTTTTTTTTTTTTTTCTTTGGCTCAAAACATAGAAGCAGTAGCCAGACTGCTATGTTCAAATGACATTTGTTCAAAGCAGTCATTTAATTGCACTATAGGCTCTTTTTTTGTATCGTCCTGTTTTGATTGTTTAGTATATGCCAATGTTGTTATCAATAAAAAATAAGGCAAGCCGATGCACTTCACCATGCTGATAAGATAATTAAAATGAGAAGAATTCTGGGACAAAAAAATCAAGGGATATTTGGCATAGAAAAATAATTTGCGATTAAACGCGATTAATCGTGAGTTAACTATGACATTAATGCGATTAATCACGATTAAATATTTTAATCGCTTGACAGCTCTACTTTAAAGGCTCCATAAAATTATATTAATATAATAATTCGAAAAACGGGAACCATAAATATACTTTGACATTAACATACCATTGCGGTAGCATAGATTCCTCAGGAAATGTACAGACGACTCGCTAACGACTCTAATCCTTCTGATCTTGCATATTTCCCACTACCAGCTTATATAGATTTGATCTTGTATACGACGTCATCATGGAGTTCACAACCACGCAAATGGTAGAGCTAATGCTCTAATGGAAGCCATGTTGGAGTCCCCGGGGTTAAGGTTCAAGCTGGCAGACAGATGGAGAGGACTTAGCTGAGGGGCTAGGACAACGAGGGGGATGGGGTATTGTTAAGACCTCGGTCTGGAGCTTATGTTTTAATGTACGGCGGGGAAGGAGATCACCAGACAGACTGAGGAATCACCTGGGCTTCAAACGCGTGTCGGCCTGCCTCTTCACCTCGACCCCCACAGTCCTCTGATCTATGGCCTTTGAACAGTGTGACCCCTGCATGACCCCTGTGTGATCTTCCAATCAGGCTTTGACTGTGGATCCCCCCCAACCCCCCCAACTCACCCACCTCAACACCACCCCTGGCTGGGACGGCATGCTTCTTCGCCGTGATGCTGCTTTGCTCTCTGTGCCTGATGTCTGTTAGAGCGCACGTCTGTATGTGTGTGCGTGTCTCTGCTCAGCAAGTCAACCCCAAGAGCTTTGGACCTCCAGCCACTCCTAAAGCTCAACCTAACACAAGGCTGCAGAACTGCATGCGATGTGGAATATCTGCACATAGTTATGGAACACAGAAATAATTATGTGTACGTACAGTATATATTAGTTTGAGTAAAAGATATATTATGCATACATGCATTCACATTAAAATTCAGTGTGTGTGTGTGTTTTCTTTACATATGGGAGAGAGGAAAATCGAGGCAGACACCATGCCAAAGCGCACTACACTTGAGATGTAAGTGTGTGTGTGTGTGTGTGTATTTGTGTGTGTGTGTGTGTGTGTGTGTGTGTGTGTGTGTGTGTGTGTGTGTGTGTGTGTGTGTGTGTGTGTGTGTGTGTGTGTGTGTGTGTGTGTGTGTGTGTGTACGTATGTGTGCTTGTGTGTGTGGTGAGTCAGCAGCAGAGTATTAGCTGAGAGGTCAGAGGTTCAACCTTCTCTCTCTCCCAGGCTGCCCTTCAGTCCTTGAGCAAGTCATTTAATTCCCCCTGACCCTCACCTACTAACCCCCGGGAGAGAGAGATGGATGTCCGGACCACAGGGTCAGGAAAGCAGGTAATCACATCCTGGATGATACAGGAAACTCCCAGCATCGTCGGTCACATGACATTCTCCCAGGTGCTAATTGGAGTTGTTTGAGTGTAACACAAAGGTCTGACTTCAGCACCACGGACAGCGGCCCCCCTACCCAGTGACGAAGAGTGGTTTATTCATGTAGCGTGGTGATCATAACCTCACCCCCAGGTTTTGTCCACTGCCCAGAGGATTCAGGGTAAGGGGGGGGGGGCAAGGAGGGCGGGACCTTCGTTGGAGGGATGCATTTTTACCTTGTTTCTGATGTCATGGATATTGCTTTGTCAATTCCTTTCGTAATAAACTCGGTATTTATTCTCCTTGTCTTTGCCGTTGTTCTTCTCGTCAAGTTGATTAGTTTTGCTTCTGGGACTGTTAACTTGTGTACACAGCCCACAGGCAGTAAGAGAATGGAAAATGCCTTGCAGTAGACCAGATAAGTGATAGAACTCATGACATTCTCTCGCCTCAAGAACCTCACTCCAAGGGGACTGGAACACAGAAGGACTGAACACTGTGCTATGTTGATGATTCGTTTCCAAGTTCGGTATTGGGGAAAACTTAATGTACAATAAGAGTGTGATAATAAACAATTTATTAATACTAGTTTATGCGGTAATAAGTATTAGCTAACAATTAACTAACATAATTAAAAGTAATGCTAATAATGCTCCAGTAATCATTTACTAATAATGTGTACATTTAAACGAATGCTGTTTATGTTAGTAATTAAATGTTAGTAATTTTGTTAATAAATGCTTAGAACTGTATCAACTAATGGTTATCATTAGAGAATGTCGTCAAACGTACAGCCTCGCTGTTGAGTCTTTGAAAAGCCTCCACAATGCAGAGCCTTAGCCTTTACATCCCACAGGTGTTGGGACGGACAGAACAGAGGGTAATATCATCCACAAACATGAGCCCTCCTATCAACGTCTAACGTTCAGCCTGGATACCTGGCAAGCACCCTCTAGATTAAAGAATATGGTAGGAGGGGACGGGTTTGAGGAGAAGGAGGAGGAGGAGGAGGGGAGGAGGGGAGGAGGAGGAGGAGGGGAGGAGGGGGGTCTGTCTGTTGGGACAGCAGGAGTATGTGGAGATCAGGCTGAGATCCAAACAAAACCGCGCACACACACCGCCTGGCATTAACAAAGGGTTAGGGGTTGGATTACCACTTGGGCCATCCATTATGTGAATGTTTGCATTGACAGTATTGTAAGACGCTTTGGGTAAACACGTCCACTTAAAGGGAAATATATATCCCTTTATGGGCGCTAAAAGGTTTTTCTTAGGAAACAACTGTTTTCTTTCTGCTTTCAATGTGTTACGTTAAAGCATTAAAACAATGCCTGAAAGATTGACTCGTGTGTTAAACTCTTTAGTGTCTCCCCTTCAAATCTCTCCTCCCCAGAGACTTCTGTCCTGTCTGGTTACGTGAACGAATATAAATGTGTGTAATCTTCCACTGTCTAATATGCTAATATATGCTAATCGCCTGCCAGGGGTGGTGGGGGCTGCTTGGCACATGTTTACATATTCTGGCATTCTCTATGTAAACGCACTTTCTTCCTCAACCATTTATCAAAGTCCTTATTCAAAGATTACCACATTACCAAACACCACGACCACAAGTACACAAATACACCAACCAAACAAGGATCCCCCTTCAGCTGTAAGAGTCACCGACCATCGATCTCCATGTAACTCCTGTAACTCTCCATGGTCCTGAACCAATGTCCTCCCTGTAACTCTCCATGGTCCTGAACCAATGTCCACCCTGTAACTCACCATGGTCCTGAACCAATGTCCACCCTGTAACTCACCGTGGTCCTGAACCAATGTCCTCCCTGTAACTCTCCATGGTCCTGAACCAATGTCCACCCTGTAACTCACCATGGTCCTGAACCAATGTCCACCCTGTAACTCACCGTGGTCCTGAACCAATGTCCTCCCTGTAACTCTCCGTGGTCCTGAACCAATGTCCACCCTGTAACTCTCCGTGGTCCTGAACCAATGTCCTCCCTGTAACTCTCCGTGGTCCTGAACCAATGTCCACCCTGTAACTCTCCGTGGTCCTGAACCAATGTCCACCCTGTAACTCACCGTGGTCCTGAACCAATGTCCACCCTGTAACTCTCCGTTGTCCTGAACCGATGTCCTCCCTGTAACTCTCCATGGTCCTGAACCAATGTCCACCCTGTAACTCTCCATGGTCCTGAACCAACATCCACCATGTATCTCTCTTTAGAAATGTAGAACTTTACTTCTACATTTACTTTAAGTATTTACACTTTCAGAATTCTTAGTCTATATATTTGTTCAGCATCCACATTAATTATTGCGGCCGTTTTTAATTCATATTTCTGTTATGTACTTTCTGCTATGACATTGAAATATGTTTGCGAGACAAACTTCATGTAACCGATTAAAAGGAAGGATTGTTTTTTAATAAGTAGCTGCTGGTCGGGCTTGGTCTTCTGGAAGGACTCTCAGAAGACTAACGTTTCTCCCTCTTTACCACCCTCGTCTTCCTCCCCCTGCTCCATCTTCCTCCTTCTTCACTCCCCCCCCCTCCCCTCCCCCCCCACTCCCCCTCCTCCCACTCCTCTTCCCCACCTCTTTCTCCCATAGGTGATTGATTGATAGATGATGTAAGCCTTAGCTAGGCAGATGTGGTTAATCAGCATGTACACAGGAAAGATAATTAAGGCTCTTATCTCCCATGTGTGTCAGTAGGACAGACAGGTGAAGCTCCACGTGTGCTTAATGTGTGCTTTCAGTTATCGAAGCAACATATCTTTCGAAAAGAGCATCTCTCTCTCTCTCTCTCTCTCTCTCTCTCTCTCTCTCTCTCTCTCTCTCTCTCTCTCTCTCTCTCTCTCTGCTCTATCTCTCTCTCACTCTCTCTCTCTCTCTCTCTCTCTCTCTCTCTCTCTCTCTCTCTCTCTCTCTCTCTCTCTCTCTCTCTCTCTCTCTCTCTCTCTCTCTCTCTCTCTCGCTCTCTCTCTCGCTCTCTCTCATGTTATGCCTCTCTCTCCCTCACTTCCCCTCTCTCCCTTTCTCCCCCTCCACCCCATAATTCTCCCTCCATTTCTCTCTCTCTGGAGAGAACAGGTGTGTCGAGCCTGGTGTCATACCGTATTAAACACGGCGGATGGCTGTCTTTAGAAAGCTCAGACAGCTCTGTTTCCGATCGCTAGGGTTAGCCTGATGACTGTTACTCCTGCAGCGGGAAGCTGGTGGTGATGAGAGGAGATGCTGCTGGGAGATCCAGCTGCTTTCAGATGGGACTAGGATCCCATCCTGTTTGGTGCGCAATACATTCATCTATTCATCTTCAAAGTCATGATGACTCTCCCATTCCTTACATCAATCATACCGTGTGTGTGTGTGTGTGTGTGTGTGTGTGTGTGTCTGTGTGCGTGCGTGCGTGCGTGCGTGCGTGCGTGCGTGCGTGCGTGCGTGCGTGCGTGCGTGCGTGCGTGCGTGCGTGCGTGTGTGTGTGTGTGTGTGTGGTGTGTTTGTGAGCCCCAATCGGTACCTCCCACATCTGAGGACCTCAATGAAAGCATCTCTGCTATCTAAGAAGCAATCAGAGGTCTGCGAGGAAGCTGATGGGAGCATAAGGTTCTCCTTTGTGTCTGGGAATAAAGATCCCACTCCTCAGTACTTCCATGTATCTTCATCTCCCAGCTAGGTTTTCTTTTGCCTTGGATTGTCTAGGCAAATATTGAGAAAGTAATCCACATCTCAGGGAGCTACTCAGCCGCCTCAACTTTCCAAGGTCTAAAAGATGTACGGAGAGATTGGACACGACTCAACCCGGTGCAGAATTGGGAGAGAGAGGACGGACGGAGCTGTCACGTCCGACAGTAGCACTGCTCTCGTCTCATTTGTCCCCGCTGTAATTACCATCACAGTCGGGCTCTGAGTGGAATGTAGTGACACGAGGAAATTATGCTAAAATATACAAGCTTCACATGAAGACCAATACACTAGCTACACGGAAAGCAAGTTTAGTATACTGGCTACACAGGAACTTAGGCCAATACAATAGCTACACAGGATGCTAGGCCAATACACTAGCTACACAGGAAGCTAGGCTAATACATATGAGATGTGCAGGAAGCTAGGGCAATACACTAGCTACACAGAAACCTAGGCTAATACATATGAGATGTGGAGGAAGCTAGGGCAATACACTAGCTACACAGAAGGCAGTGTACTACCTACACAGTAAACTAGGGTGGCTGCACAGGAAGCTAGGCTAGTATACTGCTACACAGGAAGCTTTCTTCTACGGCAAAGGTCTTTAACCTATTTTTTAGGTCTGTAATTCCTTGCAACCCACACTTAAATATCATCCCCCAGACCTCGTTTCAACCAAATCAATACTGACGTAATATCAACGTCACAGTGAATGTAAGAGCGTAACACATCCACCATCATTACGACTGAAGTTAAATTAACATTGTTATGTTTAACATGGTATACACACAGACACACATACAAACACACAAATACACACACGACGACAACTATAACTACCCCCACACCCACACACACACACAAACCCACACCCACACACAAAATATGTATCTGGACCTATGGAGTCCACTTATAAGCCAGAAGTCAACAAGTACCTCTGGAGTAAACGGCATGTTCATAGGTTTGTAGTACAAATAATGTTCCTCCCCTTCTCTCTCTTTCTCTCTCTTGACCCACTCTCTCCTCCCCTCCATCCCCCCACCCTCCCCCCACTCACTCCATCCCCTCCCCCCCTTTAAAAGTTTGATGAAGGAAGTCCGTCTCTTCTCGCTTTCCTCCTGAATGATTCAGCCGTACAACCTCCTCAGAGACCAGCACCCACACAAACACAGAGAGTGCTACCACCAGACCATCTGTCTGTCTGTCTGCTTGTACACATATACTATTGTCTGGTCACATATGTGACTGTCTGTCTTTCTGCCTGTCGGTCAGACATCCAGTCTGTCTCTCTGTCTTTCTGTCTGCCTCTCCAGCTGAGCCCCTTAAAGCCTGACACCATCACCACAACAACAATGGTCCTGGTCGTATCCACCGCGGATACCATCACCATGGAAACCAACACTCGGTCGTCATATCTGTGGTGCTGTACATGCGGTGATTGTAAACAGGGTGATCGCGTGACCATGACGGTACTATCAGAGTAATGGTAACCAGGGAGATGGTAGGATCGTTTAATGTAAGCTGACATCTTCAGCTGATGATGGATGTCTGCTGTCACTGCAGGACGCTGCGGAGCGTTCTGCTGTTCTTCATGTCAACAACACCTTCTTAATGTTGACGTGCGTGGGTGTGTGTGTGTGTGTGCACGTGTGTTTGTGTGTGTGTGTGTGTGTGTGTGTGTGTGTGTGTGTGTGTGTGTGTGTGTGTGTGTGTGTGTGTGTGTGTGTGTGTGTGTGTGTGTGTGTGTGTGTGTGTGTGTGTGTGTGGGTATGTGTGTACACATATATCAGTGTGTGCACACCTGTGTGTGTGTGTGCTTGTGTATGTGTGTGTGACTGTGAGTGTGAGTGTGAGTGTGTGTGTGTGTGTGTGTGTGTGTGTGTGTGTGTGTGTGTGTGTGTGTGTGTGTGTGTGTGTGTGTGTGTGTGTGTGTGTGTGTGTGTGTGTGTGTGTGTGTGTGTGTGTGTATGCTACTGACCTCAAGTTGAACTCCTGAGCTGGTAAAGCAGCGGTCAGACACATGGACTAATTGCTGATCTTCAGCTTTCCTCCTCCTTGTTTTGATCCATTGGGAAGTACAGATACACATACAGATCTATCTAATACTACATTACATATTGATATAAGTTTAATGTATTATTATTATTTATCAATTGGTTTCTACATTTTCTTTTTTTATTAATTCACACATCATTGAATAGGTCATAGCACCTTTACAAGATTGTGCATGAGAGTGCGATAATGAAGTCAGTTTTTTCAGTTAATTCACAGTTAATTCACAGTTAACTAATGGTCAAATTTATACCATATTACATAATGTAGAAATTAGTTTAACTTAATTAATATCAGTTTTTCCATCCACAACTACACCATTAGTAAATGATAATAAACCAATGGGTTACTTTTGATTAGCTGTCAGTTCGTTGTCAGTTAATTCTTATATCTGAACTAATAGCAATGAATGGGCAATTATTATACCCCAATTGTAAATTGTTACCGTAAATAGACTAAGGATGCGATGCAAAAACTGGGAGGTCAGGATAGGTTAGGGGTTCGACTACAGACTGGAAGGTTTAGGAATGAACCCCAATATCTGTATTCTACCTTTATTTCACTGTATGTTAGTGTGGGACAAAAGCGTCTGATAAACATCAAAATAATTCTCAGTTCTTGGGAGAGCTTTGTGCCTCCTACACCAGACCAAAACACAGCGTAAAATGTGTAATCTGATATATTCTTTTGTTATGGTTTTGCCGCTGAAAACAATCTAAGATAACAGTCAAACTCAAGCTGGTATCTAACATCAGAGGTTTAGAACCCTACCTCTGTGTACCATATAAAACCACAAACACTATGAACACAGTTGTGTTTGTATCTCCCGTGTTGAGAAGGGTATAGCAAGTCAAGATCGCAGACGGTACGACAGGTCAGCTCAAACTAATGAATCGAGAGGCAGGTGTGATTATTCTAGAGGATACAGGAGATACTGTGCATAATTAATCAGCTTGGTTTGGATATCTAGAGTTTCTCTGACAGTCTAGTGACAGCTCCTCAGCTCAGAGATTCACTTCCTTGATTGTTTGTTGGTCTTAAGGCTCTGTTGCACCAAGGGCTCAGCGTAATGTAGTCAGAGAATTAAAGTTTGAATATAATGTAGAGTTAATAGTGAAGATTTAGGGTCAGGGTTTTTCATATTTTGCATAAGTGTAATTCTGCCGATCATGTTGCTGCATTTGTAAACGTGCGTTACACAGAATTTCGTCTTCCCATTGTCGGTGTCCCCCTTGTCCAACAGCGGTTGGAAGACCAAATAAACATCCCGTCTGGATACTAATGTACTGAGACAAGGTTATAATACTAGCTGTTTCCCAAATTGAAGGCTGCAGCCTTGCTAGGCCACTTCCTTGCTAGTCGCGTCCTATGGAGATGAGACTAGAGTTCTGGCTCGAGTGCTGCCTAGCGTTTGTAACGTTCGGACTTTGGAACGACTTGCTAGTGTGGAAGCGCTTCCGCCTCCACTTTTAATACTGCGTTTCCGCTTGTAAACACATGTGCGCTTATGAATAAAACATGGGAGCAATCAAGCTGATCAATATTTATCTGACTTTTTTCTGTTATGAATGCGGTCATGTCTCCTTCGCATGGAGCCTCTTTGAGGAAGTCACAAAAGCTTTGTTGCGGTTTGATCGAATCGTCTTTATTAAAAATTATAAAACTAAGTGAAATTGTCTGAGAACTTAATTTATGCATCAAATTTACAAGTATGGTTGATTACTGTTATGCAGGGGGAAAAAGACAAAAAGAAAGTGGTGATAAACATGTATTTATTTGGATGCATTATTTAACTGATCTCATTCATTCATTCATAAATACCTACCAGTACTATGAACACATGAGTAAATTATATAAATTACAATTATATACGTTCATTACAAAATACAAACATTGCAAATGATCAGTGGTGCATTTTTTTAACAACATTGTATCCCGCAAGAACTTCTCACCGATAGCCATTAATGGCAGTATCCCTTCCACCGGTAAACAAATGTTTGTGCTCCCCTGAAAAATCTCGGAATTCTCAAAAACAAAGGACGCGAATTTCCGAGTGTTCCCAACATTGGAACAGTGCTTGTCGGCGACCGTTGAGCATGCTTCCTTCACATTGGGACACTGGGCCACTGTGTAGAAGACTGGCCACTGTAGGAATACATTTGTTATAATTGTCTTCTGAAACCTCCATCTTGCACATCTTGCAAATCTGTTTATATTTGGAAGGGTAGAAAATATTTGGAAGTTTAAGAATTGGATGACTAACTGACCGCACTGCCTTTATCTAGCATCTTTTAAATATATTACATTTCAGTTCCGTTTAATTTCAGTTGTAAACATTCTAATTGGAGAGTTGGCGAATATCTGTAACCTGATGGTCGCCTAGCAACAGAGTGTCTGATGGCAAACATTGACAGATCTTGCAAGACAAACAAGCCAGAAAATAAATGTAAAGGTCAAAATGGATTTTATAGTTTAGTATCAAATCTATAATTATAATCTAGTTTATATAACCATAATAGGAACACATATAGGGACATATAGGGACAGTAGTTGTTGTTGGAAAATATGTGAATAATATATACAAATATAGCAATAAATTGAAGACTCTAATCCTGTATTATAATGTTTATTCACATCTCTTTGTTTGCCAAGAAATAATTTCTGATTTGCAAACATGTTTGATGAAATACATAGGGAATATTATTTTATTCATGGCTACCGACACCACATACAAAAGACTGAAATATTTAAATAGGCAGGTTAGTCATGTTAGTTTTCCAAAAACAGCTAAAACTAGCTAGCTTTCTATTACTAATCTACAGTTTGAAAGAACCGGAGCACCGCGTTCCCCTCGGTCCCTGCACGACACTTCACTCTCTCGTTGGACGGACCAGTGCCCTTTTCCCTTCTAGTCCAAAACCAATTATTATAGAAGTTCAGCTGGGGACCAGGTCGCGGCCCGCCTACAGTCCTTCACACATACGTTCCCTCCTTCACTGCCTCCACCTCCTCCTCACACCCACCTCCCCTCGTTACTGCACATGGCCCTCTCCTCCTAGCCTGGCAGGGCCATCCGAAGTGCAAACTGCAATTAGTCTGGAACCTCTCTGATCATTTTCGATTTCCAAGGAGCATCATCAACGGGCACGGACTAAAATGCCTCTTGACACGATTGGATAGGCCTGCAACAAATCCTAACCAACCAAACTGGTGACGCAGCACCTGATCGACGAACAAACTGTAAACAGACGACATGCTTGCAGCAGAGAAGAGCTGTGATGGCTGTTTAAAGGGGACATATTACAAAAACAACACTTTTCCTTGGATGTGGGGTGTTGTTTTGGGTCTCTGGTGCTGCCACACGCATACAAACTTTGAAATAAGTCTGTACATGCTTTTTTGAAGCACCCCGCCTAAAGTTACCAAACGTGCAAGTCAGTTTGCTTCCTATGTAGGACACAGGCACATTTGAATATTACCAGCCACGTCCCCATCCCCCTCCAATCAGAGCATAGATACGATTTCGTGGACCAGCAGACGAGCGCTGGGCGGAGATGTTCACACATTTCAGAAGAAGGGAGATTCCATCCAAAAACGCATCATTTGTCAGTTTGCCGTGTGACTACCTCGCAGGGAGTCCGGAGCAGCCGTCCCGATGGCTGAGTCAACAGAACCTCGCACATCAGCGGACGCCATCTTTGTTGTACTTATCCCACCTCATATCAGATAAGGGGTTGTGTTTGGTCTGTACTATCTCGTACCTGGCAGAAATCTTTTTGTATGGGCGGGGGAGTCACACCACATCTGCAAAGCAGATGAAACATGAGCTAGCGAGGATCGTTTGGTTCTCAGGAGACTCTCCTCCTCCCCCACCTCACTCCTTCCTTCACCCCTCTCCCAACTGTTTCCTCCTCACTTCCTGCTCCTCAAATCCCACTCCCTACTACTCATTCCTCCGGCTCCCTCCTAGTCCCCTAACTCCTCCTCACACATCACCCTTCTCTTCTCCACCCTCCTTCTGAGTTCCCACTGTCAGAGAGGGCCGCCCCCTCCTCTCTGTGTGAGGCTTAGGAGGCTCTGAATGAGGCCCTGGAGGGTCCATTTGAGGCTCAGGAGGCTCTACATGTTGCTCCGTCTGAGGCTTAGGCTCCTCCTTTCGAGCCCTGGAGGCTACTTATGAGGCTCCGTATGAGGCACTGGAGGCTCCATAAGAGGCTTCATGAGAGGCTCTGTATCAGCCCCCTGCCAAGCAAGGCGAGACTACAATATAACCTCCTCAACAGGAAGGAGCCGTCTTCACAGACGTTTTTCAGTTCTGACAGAAGTAGCGCAAAGTGCAGCCCCGGCGCAGACAGAGTGCAGGACAAAGTGCAACACGACGCATTCCTGATGAATCCGAAGCTGATGGCAGTTGTATTACATCACTAGGAGACGCATCAACACTTGGCTGCCACGGCAACAACAGCATGCTTGAACGGCTGAAGCAAAATGCTACTGCTATTGTTCATGTTTTTGGGGGGCGAGGGAGAGGGGGAGAGGCGGTGGAAGAAGGCGGACGATTAGGCTGAGGAGGTGGAGGGGGTGGAAGAGGAAGAGGAGGGGGGAAAAGGGGGGAGGTAGGAGGAAGAGGAGGGCGCAGGAGGAAGAGCAGATCGCCGGAAAAATCATCCCGGCATTGTTCTCTGTTCTGCGGCATGGCAGGTGATTTACAATAAGAGAAGCGACCCGGTAGCGGCCCGGTGGCAGCGACGGCGGGGGAAAGCTTTGTTTAATTGAAGCTCTGCTAGAATCGTTCCCCGTCTCCATGGCTGCGTCCTCCCTCTCAGATAGGAGGAGGACGGCCATATGGGAGCACAGAGTTTAAGATAAAAGAGCCGCCCTGCCAGGGAGATGACAGGAGCACTTTGTTAGACGCTCAGCCCAGCCTAACCTGCTTCAGACTGGTCTCACATGGTATGGTCTCACCTGGTCTATCTGATCTGGCCTCACCTGACATGGTCCAACCTAGTGAAGTAACTTCTGGTCTGACTGTATTCAGGTGGCCTCGCGTGGTCTGACTGTATTCCCTTGGTGTGACCCAGTCTCACCCGGTCTTACTGTATTCACCTGGTCCCACCCGGTCGTACTGTAGTCAAGATATTGAGTGTCTCCACCGCCATCGATCTCGTAGACAGCAATTACTTACTCTTGCTACCAGCCAACTCCAACTTCCATTTGCCCCATGTGAATGTGTATGTCTCACTATAATTCACCTGGTCTCACCTAGTTTCCCTGTTTCACGTGGTCCCACTGTACTTCACATGGTCCAACTGTACTTCACATGGTCCCACTGTATTTCACATGGTCTCACTGTAATTGACCTGGTCTCAACTGGTCTCACCTGGTCTCACTGAATTGCGATACATAATACTTGAGAAGACACAGGTTGTTGCAAACAAAGATCCAGAAACATAATCTGACAGGCTCAACCAAACGTAATGCTTCTATTTTCCAGTACCTTTATTTCGGACAAAAGCAAAGAAAGCACAAGTAAGGCTTTGTTTGGGTTTATATAACCCCCGCCTTGATGGAAGGCATTCTGTTTCTTTTGTCCTTGTACTTGATGTATAATACATAAATATTTAAATGCTGCTATCGGTTCCTCCCACTAAACCAGAACAAGACAGACTCGGGGGCGGTTCTTGTCTTCAGTCTTTGTTCCTCTTGTCTGTCTAAAGTTAATGCTGTACTTAAGACCTTGAACTACACAAGACAAGCAGATACGCAGCTCAACGTTATTGATCAAGTGAGCAGTCAGCGACGTTGGTTTACTGTTTATGATTAAAACAGTGAAACATAACTCGAGATTTTTTTAGGAAAACCTGTTTACTAGAGTCATAGTCTGATTGATACACACAATCAGACTAGAGTCATAGTCTGATTGATACACACAATCACACACACCACACTGTGGTGTGTGTGTGTGTGTGTGTGTGTGTGTGTGTGTGTGTGTGTGTGTGTGTGTGTGTGTGTGTGTGTGTGTGTGTGTGTGTGTGTGTTCTCAGAGGGAGACAGCCTGCTGTCAGCGGCTGGACAACTTCTATCCAACCAAATATCACACACACACACACACACACACACACACACACACACACACACACACACACACACACACACACACACACACACACACACACACACACACACACACACACACACACACACACACCACACACCACACACAGGTAAAAATAGACATTGTGTTCTCCTGGCCCAGAACCTCTCTACTACTTCTCGAGTTCCCAGTCAAGCATATTAGAGAGAGACTGAGAGAGAGGGAGACGGAGAGGAAGAGAGACAGAGAGTACAAGACGCAATGAGCTAGCATTTGAATCGAAGATGAGCCTTCAGCTACTATTTAGTCATTCATCGTCACATCATTCTTCATCAGTCTTTATCCTTAGAGGCTTTTTGTCAATTGCCAAGGCTCAGACACATGTCATTAAGGAGCACTCATGATGTCATTAATGCCAGTGGGCGGATTGAGATCTGCTACCATAGAGACGGGTGCATGGTTATTGTGGGCTGTTATGAGGGGGGCAGGATAGTCTAGTGGCAAAAGGTATCTGACTCCCAGCTGAAAGGTTATGAGTTTGATTCCTCTGCTATGGTCGACCTGTATGCATCCTAGTGCAAGATGACCCTGTACCCCTACCATCTCTTAAATAACCAATCTGACTTGTATCTGAACTCACTGTGAGTTGCTTTGGATTAAAGTGCATCAACTCACTTGAGACATTGCTGTAACTGACCCATATTGATAGGATGAAAGCGATGTGTAGGGGAGCAGCTGTAATAAAGACGGAAATGTTCAGACCTGAAATCAGGGTCACGGCACAAAAAGGGGTTAGCAACCACAACCGCGGCTCTGAAATGAGAAGGCAGATAGATACAGGTAGAGAGGGGAAGCCCTGTGATAAGACTCAGCAACAGGGAAGATAAGAACCACGGTGGACGCCATCCAAACAAACTCATCACCCTGTAACCGGGCTGTTGTCGGGCTCTGCTGTTATTTCTTAATTCACTCTGCAACCTCCCCATGCCCGGCCTAATGAATCAGGCTGGACCCCCACCAGCTGCGGCCCGCTCGGCTGCCTCCAGCCCTGGGTGCTGTGCACACTCTGGCTTATCAAACAGGGACACGGCGCGCCGCCGCTGCAGAAGAAGAAATTAGCTCTCTGATTAAAACGTCCACACAATTAATATGAGGGGGGCAGGGCTGCACTGTAGTGGGCGGGGCCTGACAGCAGGATCTGTTTTAATGAGATACCATGGAGAGTAGAAAATAATACAATCAATAGAATAACAACTACTACTACTACTACTACAAGGAGCAGGCATGTGGCCAGGGTGTCCAGAGGAACTGGGTTCGATTTCCAGTGTCCGCAGCTTAACCAGCCAGAAGGCCATGTAGAGATGGACAGGATGAGAGGGTGAATGGATGAGCGGTTGAACAGTGAGAGGTTGAGTGGTTATGCATATGATAGGGTGACAGGTTGAGTGGGTAGCATGGTGAGAGATTCAGTGGTTATGCATATGATAGGGTGACAGGTTGAGTGGGTAGCATGGTGAGAGATTCAGTGGTTATGCATATGATAGGGTGACAGGTTGAGTGGGTGAGTTGCTGACAAGGTGAGTGGGTGATCGGGTGAGTAGATGACAGGGTGAGTGACTGGGTGATGACATGCTGAGCCGGTGACAGGCGAGTGGATGGGGAGTCCCATTCTGCCTGTTTTCCCGAGAGTGCAGTTGGTTTGGTTCGGTAGCGCCTCAGGCCACTATAAGCCCCAAAAATATATTTTGACTGTCTGGAAAAGGGCTTGTTTTTGTTATTTTATCAGAATAGGCTTCATAAAATGTGCCCAGATGGCCAGATTTCCCTGACTTCCCCTGCATCCGGCCTGAGAGGTTCACTGAACAGCAGACAGCCGAGACGTGTCCTCAGGCCTCATATAACCTCCACTTCCCATCTTCAGAAATAACGTGGAGGAGTCAACGGAACAGCGGACGCACTCAGAAGTGTTTGTGTCAAACTGAGTACACAGGGGGAGCAAGCGGCTCAGGAACAAACCGCACAGAACATACTTTCATAACAACAAGATAGGTGGAATGGAATCGGGGCCATTACCAAAGCAATTTACTTATTACCGGCGTGGACAAAATTGGTAAAACAGAATCCAGGCCGAGATAGCATCAAAGCAAGGTCGAACAGTATCAAATCTGGGTTAAAAAGTATCAAATCAGGGTTAAACACTATCAAATCAGGGTTGAACAGTATCAAATCAGGGTTGAACAGTATCAAATCAGGGTTAAACAGTATCAAATCAGGGTTAAACAGTATTAAAGCCAGAACTCATAAGTGGAAATAGCTTGTCTTCCTGCCAAAAGGAAGTCAACCAGTGACTAATTCAGTAAAAGAAAATATCGTTAGTGGGTAACTAAGCTGACCAGTGTGGCTGGCCCCAGGTCAACTGGGGAACAGGCAATGTACTCAGCCAGCTATTGGGTCCATCAGGCATCCTCAATGGCCCGGGGCGTGGCAGATGTTGTCAACTCTTTAAGGTTACAGAATATAGGGAATTCCGACAATAATTATTTGCCGGAAGTCTATCAGCATGGAGTTTATTGCATAAGCCAAACGTGATTAGAAGTTATGGATGATTCAATCAAACCCAGCATGCACCATGGGATCTAAATCGTGTTAATGTGCATACATCCGTTCTACACTGTTTGGCAGTTCATTATGGATATCAAGTAATGCCCTGTATAGGGAGCCAGGTTCTTACGCACAAAAATGGTGATGCCCCAAAATAGTCACTATATAGGAGTCGAGTGAACAATCTCAGACACACTTATGACACCCATGTCATAAGTTCCCCTCCTAATGGAGGCTGGTGGAGTGGGCTGAACGATGACGACGGGGGGTCCTGGCAGGGGCCGGTGATGGAGCGATGTTGGGTACGGACCCCCCGGCCTGGCAGCTGCCCCCCAGAGCCCGGCGGTCAGGGGAGTGCATGTATAAATAAACAGCAGGGAGTGGATGAGGAGGTGTGTGGGCCTAGGAGGAGGCAGGTGTCAGTGCTAGATATTGGAGCCCGGGGTCAAAAGGTCAAAGGGGAACGGTAGAGGTCAACTAGAGCGACTCTGCTGTTTGGCCGTGTGAGTCAGTGAGACGATGGAGGGTCTATTTTTAAAGTTTATTTTTGAAGTCAAGTTTCTTCACACATTATGACTGAGTCGGATTCCCACAGCGCCTTTGTTTTGCGTTCCTCCTCAAACCTTTGCTAATTAAGGGAGGATTTTCTTGCCCTCTTGGTGGCCTAGGGTTAGGGGTGGCCATAAATATTTGGCCTGTTAAGCCCTTTGAGACTGTACCGGTGATTAAGGGCTATACAAATAAAATGGAATTGTATTGAATATTATCTGTCCCCAGGTGTGATCTTGACCCCAGGTGTGATGTTGTCCCCAGGTGTGATGTTGTCCCCACCTGTGATGTTGTCCCCAGGTGTGAGGTCATTACAAGCCACCGTAAATCGTGGTGAGCACTCCCACTTGATGCAACACTGGGTTTATTATGGAAAGCTAGTGAATAATAGGCCTTCACCAGTAGAACTGCAACACAATAAAGCTGTTTAGATGAACTAGTATGAGGCCTAGGATTGTTTTACTTGCGTGACTGAAAGAGAGAGGGAGGTCCTGCCATACCATAATTTACATGATGTGTTATCAATCATATAGTTATTTAGCCATGATGCATTATTATATTGTAGAGCTATCTAATTATTATGGTTGTTGATGAAGTTCGGTGGACCCTTAACGACCAAATTGAATTGGTTTATTTTTTAATGTGTTCAATTAAGGTTCACAACAGTCACACTCACTCAGAGACGCATCGATAACACACAAACAAAAACAAACAAACACAAGCACACACACACACACGTGTATGAATGTATGAATTTACACATACATTCATACTGAACAGCATGTATGCATGCACATGCTTTCTTAATACAAGCCCACCACATGCACGTAGTCGGGTCGAATGTGTTTAGTATTAAATGCCACATGTCGTGCTCCGGACCAGAGTGAGATCATGGATCAGATAGTCCTACTCTCAGGCAGGAAATAGAATATCACAACTGCCAATTTGTCACTGGGCAGGAAGCAAAATGACATCTTTAATCCTAACCTGCAAGGTAGAGTTTCTGTCCCTCTGTCCTTCTGTCTTCCAGACTGCATGTGGGTGTGTGCGATAGGCTGCATTTGATTGCACGAGCGAGTGCTTGCATGCAAAGACCAAAAGCTGCTGAGGCTGATGAAGATTGATGTCCCTTCCATGCATCCATCAGCACATCCCATCCGCTGTCAGACATGGTGCAGCGAGACTCCCTATGGATGAGTTGAAGTGGTGCAGAAGAAAGAAAACAGAAACACAAAGGGCCTTTGGCATCATCGGGGTTCTCCATTGGTCCCATTTTGAACGATTATGACAAGCGCTCAACTTCACCGCAAACATGCAAATGACGCAGTACGCTCTTATATTTGAAAGTAAATCAATCTGGGTTGATTAACTTCCATCTTATCTTAACTTCAACCTTATAAGTTACATTGTAGCCTAGAGTGCATGTTCCTGCTACCCAAAGAGATGACAATTTAAATATAGTAATTGTCACAATGAAACAACTAGTTTGAATAAAAAATATTATGCAGATGTCAATGGTAAAGAAAATCAAAGTCAAAACACAATTAAAACATGACTGAAGCATACAAATAAGTGTCAGAATAGCACAACATGAACGTTTAAAAAATATGTAAAAGTTTCTAGCCAGAGAAAAATCTTTCATTTTGCTATTGCCAACCAAATATGCTGACAGGTGAAAAAACAAAAGCTAATGACATCCTCAAAATTATTGTTCAGTCTAAAATTATAATGAAACCCTCTCAGGACTGTGGCGTCTTTATCAAGGCAAAGTGTTGTGGAGTATGAGGCTTATATAACACTATAATTACCACCCTGATCCTAGTTATCACATTCCTAACACTCCAAACACACAGCACTTTGATGTGTTAGCATAATTTAATGACTTGCTTGTCCTTCAGACGAACACTGCTGCTCACAGCAGAGGTAGCTTCTTGCCCAGGCTCGTTAGATTGGAATCGTTAGCGGCTATCCAAAGGCTAGTTTGTGTTTTGCCCGCTCTATTGTGGAGGGCCTAGCCTCCGCAGACCCTGCAAAAGGAGAAAAGGTTCTCAGAACCGTCGACAACAGCTGTGTTCGAAATCCTTCCCTATTCACTCACTCACTATTCCCTATATTGTGTTCATGATATAGTGCACTATTTAGGGAACGAACAAACGAGAATTCAGAAACTACGCTGAACATTTCTAAACGTCATTTGCGTCAGTAAATGCGCCGGGTATTTGTGTGACGCAGACAGATGCGCCCACATCATGTAAACAACCGGGCTCTCACGAGGAAAGCTGGAGGTTGTATTGATGTTAAATGTTCCTTGATCAAGGTTTTTTTTATTAATTTTTAATGTTACATTTTCTATGTTAAATCCCAAATAAATTGTTGACATTTCTAAACGAAAGCCGGACACATTTTGGGTTTTTTATGTGCACAGAATGAAATTAACCACTGAGAATTCGAACACCACTACAAAATGGCGAGCACCCTATATAATGCACTATATCCGCGATAGGGAACGATTTCGAACACAGCTAATGGCCGTTCACTCAAAGACACACACTGGGAGAGGTTGTTGACAATCAGTATTTCCCAGTGCACCTGCTGCATGATTAGCCATGGGGAACACCTGCTGGCCATGAGGCTACAGGCCAGTTTGCCGGCTACAAAGGCAGACTAGACTGTAGATACCTCAAAGAGAGTGTGGTAAGCGGCATATAGACATTATAGAAGGGCCCCCTGTTGTGTGTGCTGTCTACCGTGCGTCACTCCCTTTCCCCTTGTCGTATGCCCAGCCTCCAGTTTACCCCTGACGCCCTCACAGGGTACACTGCATTTTCACCCAACCCTTTGCCCGGCCCCTCACCATTTTGAAAAAGGTAACTCATTTTTTCAACTCACAACCTGTCTGCTATTGTCTGTTTTCACAACCAAGCAGACCTTGGTTCCATCAAACTGCCACAGTATATAGTGGCAAGTTCAGGCTAGTGAGCAGCTAGTCCAGGCTAGTTATTATCTACTCCATAGTCGTGACAGAAGATTGATGGATAGAAGCCTCTCTATATTATTATTTATAATAATTCTTTCATTTTCAAACTGCTTTGGCAATGTAGATGTTTAATTTATCCATGCCAATAAAGCTCTTTTGAATAAAGATAGAGCTAGACCGAGATAGAAAC
>NC_044068.1:16798209-16820709 GCF_902167405.1 Gadus morhua
AGCTGGTGTCTATGTAGAGTTATAAATAGGTCAGGAGTTTTGAACAGACAGAGGAAGCCTATCTTTTGGTCACAGAGCCCTGGCTCTGAAATTTTATGTATAGAGGAGGTAGAATAGGAGTGGGAGAGGAAAATATGTTTATAGTCACTTCACTTCACTACAATAGGGAAGGAATATAAGTGAAATTTCAGCTCCTAACTCAACCTCATATTATGACATGTTCCGAAGATCATTACTTGTTTTTTAATAATTCAACTCCTTAACAGAGGGTTTCTGTTAGAGGTTGAAAACACCGCCCAGGGGCAGACAAACATGTACCGTTTCAAAATATTTGGGTGTTTTATTCTCGAATGAGTGCCTAATTGCTTCCCCCCCATAAATCCAATTTCAAAGATGAAACGTGTTAAACGGACTATGGATTTTTAAATTCCTCTTGTATTTATATTTAATTTGTCTGGCAGACCCGCTGTGCGGTGTGTGATGAGTTAAACCAAGCTTCCACTCCGGTCTTAAATACCCTGGATCTGCGCCAGCTGTTCTGCCTTCTGCCCTTGCCCAAATCTGGGAGCCAGCAGTCCTTCTCTGTTATGGCAGAACGTCTGGGAGTAGAAGGCCCAGTGCCTGGGCTGTAAACTAAAATGTAAATGGTGCAGAGTTACGCCCTGTTTCATGTTGAATTATGGCAGATATTCTACTGACGAGAAACTGAAAGAAGCTTTCAGTAGGGGAGTACATATATAAGAAAGGTATTTTTACAGGGGCCAGTCCAAGCAATGTTGATTTCAAACCTTAGCAGTCCCTCCTTTACAGTTTACAATGGCTGGCCAAAGTTGTGGCAATTGCCCCCTTACTGAACCCCGCCTCCTGCAACATGTTGGTTGAAAGAAATAGAAAGGTCCTGGTAACCCAGATTTGAGACTGCACTTACCCTAACCTTACATGGTGACCCCCATGCATAGCAGCCTGGGTAACCCCATGCATAGCAGCCGACACCATCAGATAATTCCATCAGCATCCCATTAGGATTAGACGCCATGGAACATCAAGCATATTACCACCTACTGCACTCTGAACCCTTAACAGATGGGTGATTACCCCAGCCCTAATGGTTATTATTCCCATGATGCATTGCTTCAGCCATTTTTCTCCTGACCAAAGCCATCTTTTAACTAATACCTACATTTAAACATAGCTAAATGTATTCCTTAACATAACCATCTCTTACCTAATCCAACATTTTATAATTTCAGAAATTCCCCCTAATCTAGTGAAACATCACTATTTTCGATTTTACACCTCGACCAAGCTCTCTAACCCATTACCTAAACCCAACCAACTCCAGCACATCACAAGAAGTAATCCCCAGAGAGTTGTATCTCATGGTCCACCCTGGAGACCAGGCTCCTCCTCTCAGTGTTTAACTAGGCAGGCCTCCCAACCAGGAGGTTACAACCATAGACATTTTATATCATAGACGCAGCATTGGCTGCTGGGACGCGAGAAATGCGGCCGCCATCTTGAAATGGGGGGCTGGGAGTGGAAACAGGTGGCGTCTACAGCCGAAACAGGATGCCGGGCTGGTGTTCAGCGTATTCCTGCTCAAATGAGCGGACCATCCACAATAGGAATCGGGGGATTACTTTTCACAAGTAAGATTTATCATTACCGTACTATTGGTTATATACTATTTTGTGAAAAGAATATTACCAGTACTTTAGTCTTGATAGTACTGAAATCGTAGCCAGCTAGGCTAATAAACAAGAGTATGACCGTAATGATTGCTTATCAGTGAAATGAATTGAATGAAAAAATAACAATCCATCTACTGATGCACCGGCTTGGACACATCATCAGTGTTGTATCCTGGAGTCACTGGGTGTTTCGGGGCATACAACAGGCACCCTCCTCCAGGCGAACCGACCGATGGCTCTTCTTCGGTTTGCACCTGTTATTCCCAGTGGGCCGTAGGCTTTGCTCAGGGAGTGACTGGCGAACCCCCAACTGCCCACCTCCACTGGCATACACCTTAAAGCATATCAGAATATTATTGTACTGTTAAGCCAACTATAAATAATAAAACACACCAAACCATGTGTCCTTTATCATAGATACACGTATGACAAAAAAACGCATGAAAATCAGTGGTATTCAGTGAGGTATGATTAATTAAATGCGCTGACGCTTCATCGCTCCTGTCAAACGGATTACACTGAGTGGAGCGGATCACCACTCCTAGATGGCGGCCTATGCGTCTCGTCAGCGCCAGTAGGCGGTAGCGTTCGATGCTCCGTCTATGATATAAGATGTCTATGGTTACAACTCCTCTCCAGATCGTTAGGCCGGCTCCCCAGGCCCTCACATCACAAATCAATCCCAGGATGCTCAGCCCCTTCCAAAACCATTAAATGGCTTAGTCACTAGCTTAGTCACTAGCTTAGACACTAGCTTGGTCACTAGCGTGGACACTAGCTTGGACACTAGCGTGGTCACTAGCTTGGTCACTAGCGTGGTCACTAGCGTGGTCACTAGCTTGGTCACTAGCCTAGCCACAGCCTTGGCTCACAGTACCAGCCTCCCAGACTGCCCAGGTCTGGGAGGAGACACTATCGTTCTCTTACACTGCATTTACGAAGCAAAGCAAACATGTCGGCACAGTTTTATTAAACCACAGAAAACAGGAAGTACTTTTGAAACTCGGTATCAAAAGTATCTTTTGATACAAACAATACAAAAAAGAAACAATACAAAAAGAAATGAGCTCACTTCCTTTTTGACGTCCCCCTGAATTCAAAGGTGACCAAATTGTTTGGATGTCCCCAGAATGATTTCATGAGTCTATGTACCAAGTTTGGCTATGATACATGCTGAGAACAGGCTTACTTCCTGTTTGGCGGCTTTGCCGTCAAGTTTGATTGGCGGTTTTGAATTTGAAAAGCTGTCCGGCACATTTGTTCAACTTGGTCTGAAGATCATATATGGTAAGTTTCATGATGATTGGACATAATTAGTGTCCTGTGGATGTGAACTATTGATTTTGACAACTTTCAACATGGTGGCCAAATTCTGATGTTGCCATTGGAAATATTTTATTAGCTACATGGGGTGGTCTGATAGTATCACCAGACATTGGACATTTGTTTGAAATATACTAACCCTAACCCTAAAACACGTCTTCATTAATTATAGCGCCTTCTAGAGGTCAATGGTCACCAAATTCATTGAGTGTCCCCATGATGATGTCATGGGTCTATGTACCAAAATGAGATGCATCTTGAAGGTTTTTGACATAAACCAAGATAGCGGAAAATCCATCATGGCGCAAATCAACGACATAGAGTGCGTTGAACTCGGCTTGGATCAAGGAATCCAATGATACCTTGTTCGTGAATATTGGATGAATGGGTCGAAAGTTATAAACATGAATGCATAACCAACTTTGACCTGTTGGTGGCGCTAGAGCTGATGAGCTAGCGACCTCAAATTCACTTAATGGGCTAATGGGACTGTCCTGAACCAGTGTGTCACAACTTTTCGCCAAGGCGTTTTATGGGCTGCCATAGACTCCAACTGAAGGATAATAATAAGAAGAAAACGTAAGAAAACAATAGGTTGTCTCGCAGCTTCGCTGCTTTGCCCCCAATAATGTAATTTCTGTGCTTCACATAGTGAGCATGTGAGTATGGGTGTATCAGCCCTAATCTAAGTCCAGTTGAGAATGTAAATGTGACTTAATATTCAACTTCTAGTTGAATGTCATTTCTGACCAGTCTGCATGTTTCCTGTTTCACGTGAAGCACTCTAAATCACCCGATATGTGCTGTAGCCACAGAATAATAGGACACATGAAATATAAGATGTCCTTTTAGATGAGGTATTAAGGATCTGATATTAATCAAACCCCTTCGGTAGAGACGTGCTTGTGTAACGAAATACAAGCAATTAAAATTCACAATGACTCATGTGGAAGTCTGGCACAGTTTAAAAAGCCCATGTGGCATGTTTTTGTGTGTGGGTGTGTGTATGTGTGTGCGCCTTTGTATGTGTATGTGTGTATACGTGTCTGTGTGTGTAGAGAGATAGATAAATAGGCCAATGTCTTTGTTCAACATCTTCATCTACACTATTTTATTATTTTTAGTTAGTCACTGAAGCAGGCATAAATTCTCTAAAACACATACTTATATCCTATTCTATTCCAGGGCATTGTTGAATACTTGAATACTTGAGTGGTGTTAAGCGACCTCGCCTCAACTACAGACCCTGCCCATTGTTTTCATATAACGGCACACCCCGTTGTGGTTTATACTTATATATATACTACATTTATTCTGGATTCTGTGTTCTGTTTTGCTGTTTTTTTAACAGAATCCTGCCTGAGGTCTGAATCGTATACATACTGTGTATTCAGAGCTAACGACTTGTTGTTTTACAAAGTGTTGATTCTGTTGATCCCAGCGGGCCCAGAGGTGGTGCTAGAGACATCACTTCCTGTTTCTAAAATAAGAGTGCGAGTGCTGGGATATGAGAGGTAATAACAGTAATTGTTGTGTTTTCCCTCTGTGGCGTCGCAGGAAGTGGGCGAGGTTTTGTTTTGCACACATACTCTTCTATATCTACAACACAGCTTCATTAGGGGCTGTGTGTGTGTGTGTGTGTGTGTGTGTGTGTGTGTGTGCGTGCGTGCGTGCGTGCGTGCGTGCGTGCGTGCGTGCGTGCGTGCGTGCGTGCGTGCGTGTGTGTGTAGATTCACCAGATTATCCTTTGTATTCTTTGCGTAGGAGGGTGATTACAGATGTGACTGGGTGAATACAGATGAGAGGGAGATTACAGATGTGAGTGTGTGAATACAGATGAAAGGGTGAATACAGATGTTGACGTTGAATAGAGATGTTACTGGGTGACTACAGATTTGATGATGAGTACAGACGTGAGTAGCGTAGTTACAGAAGACAGCCCCTGTTACCATAACACATAGAAGTTACAGACAAACAAACAACCAATCGGCCTGGTGACGGACACCATAAACATCCAGCTGTGACCATGAGAGTACAACTCTTCTCACAGGATGTCCAAACAAACTAACTCCCAACTTCCTTCCAAAATGTCTGATGTTCTCAGCTCTTAAATTAATCAAGGACTCATCTCTGATAGTCATCTCAGTTAAAGCCTGGTGATCGTTAATTAGTCCCACAGATTACAAACCCTATTAGTGGTAACACTGATGTTGATGACTGTGATATTTGAGTCAGATGTTCATGACTATGATATTGAATATGGTAATCTAGTGTATTACGTTGAGATGTTTGTCACCAAGTATCTCTTCATCTTCGCTTTATTCCAGTGACAAATATTAAGCGTTTGATAGACAGGAGCCAAACCTTGTGGAATTCGGTGATCATGTTTCATGTCAGAGTTATTAGTCTAACACTTTTCCACAATACTTTATACACCATTGGTATAAAAAAAACACCTTTTTAGAAAGGTGGAAGCGGGAAGTAGAACGTACTACTGAAACTCTTCTGTCCCTGTAAAGAGTTTTTATATACTGGTGTAAATTAATATGAAACCCAGCTCTAAAAGCAAACAAGCATAGGGTCAGAACATGAAGGGAACACGCTGTGTATCAGTGTTTGAAGAGCTGAGGGGTCAGCAACCAAAGTGTATCAGATCCAGTTGGCGGCGTGCACAGCAAGTGTGTGAGAGTACGGCGAGAGTGACATGTATGGCATACAAACCAGCCAGACTAATTTTTCAGTTCACCACCTAAAAAACTCAGTCTGCTCCAAAAGACAGCCTTATCTCTCTTTGCCCTTTTCGAAATAACCACTTCTCATCAGAGCAGAAGCACTGTTTGGCAATCATAGCACTCAGCACGTTTTTTTCCTTTTTGCTTTGGTTGGAGAAGCTACCGCCAAATGCTATTGTAATGATGCAGGAGGCTCCAGGCCGGCTATCCAGTCCACAGTCAGGCCGTTCTGCGGTAAACACTGCGGCGCTGCTACTAATCTGTATCTGGGCTTACCGGCCGTCCGAGCTGCACTCAGAGCAGAGAGAAAGAGAGAGGGAGAGAGAGGGAGAAAGAGATCACGGCTTAGAGCTAAGTGCAAATGGCTCTGGTGGAGAAGGGGAATGGGAGTTGAACTGTAAATAACAGTTTGATCCTTCATAATCTATCTCTGTGTTGAACAACACTGGTAGCAGATGGACGCATTGTCCTTGGAGTTCCATTACTATGGGCTGTAGGGTCAAGACTAGCTCCTGGTTATGGTCCGGGCTCAGGCAGACAGGGTCGAGACTGTGTCCTTGGAGTGCTAGGCTTCTACTAACTCTGTCAGGGCTATGGCTACTGGTTATGCTATCGACTAGCATTACTGGAGCAGGGTCATGGCTAAGTACTGCGGGCAGAACTCCAAGGCCTTTTATGGAGGGGAGTACTTTGAGGTGTTGGTCTGGTGGATGAAAAATACTATAAACTTGAGGACAGTCATGATTTCAAATGAACTTTAAAAGCATATACTTTTCTTATCTGCTGATGTCTGTGTTTCTTTATTATGTCACCCTCATTACAAGCACATTTTATCCCATCTTATCTTAAATGCATTTATACATTTGGCTGCAATATTTTCAGCAAATGAAGAAGAGAGATTGCAGATGTGATCACATCCATAACAGAGTAATCTCTCAAACCAAATGGGTCTACCAAACAACATCTGACTAAAATGGACATGGTTCCGTCGTTAGCCCCATCTTTAACCAGAAATCTAAAGCGTCAAATGATCTGTATTTTTTATTATTTAAACTGTGGAACGACAATGCCCAAACGTGGCACACCGTGAAAACGCAAAAAACACAAATCACATCAAATCAACCCGTTCACAGCCAGCAGGCTGATCAGACATCCCATAATGCAGCAGCAGCAGCTGAAAAGATTGCGGCGGGTTTGTTTACCTCCTCACCGCTTCACGCCGCACGTAGAAAACAAGAAACTAGAGGCAGACCTCGAGAAGCACAGCTGGTCACGTCGAGCGTAGAGAGCAACTGGGGAACTGATTGGAATGGATGCTGATTGGATATTCTGATGTTGGAGTGACATGCTGGGGGGAGGGGCATGCTACGACGAGGTCGCTCTCTCTCACACACACGCTTTTATCTCTGAGTCATCTGCTCTCGACAAATGAATGCATCAGATAGGCGCAAACACACACACACACACACTTATGCAATAACACACAATCATCACACACACACACACACACACAATACCATCAGCGTGCAATCACACACACACACAGACAAACATCATCATATGATCAGTGTGTTTATCTGCATCATTGTGTGTGTGCGTGTGTGTGTGTGTGTGTGTGTGTGTGTGTGTGTGTGTGTGTGTGTGTGTGTGTGTGTGTGTGTGTGTGTGTGTGTGTGTGTGTGTGTTTAATATTCTACAACATCTGGCTCTCAGAAGGATGTCCAGAGCTTTACTCTACTGCTCTCTCAACAGACCTCCAGATGTGTCCCCCCCCTCTCTCTCTTTGTCCCTTTCCCTTTCTATCCATCCCTCCATCAATCCCTTCTTCCGGCAGGTGATCATTCACGGCAAACACTGCTGTAATTCTTCATCCTACAGAAACATTAGATATTCCCTGAACAATAAAGCTGCCAGGGATTATGGGATGGATTAAGGGAATAGGTCATTCAAACCGTGCTCCGGTGGGATGTACCGCGGCGTAAACCCATTCATATTTGGCTCCCTGTCCAACCGGGTTTCACTGAACATAAGGGACAGCCACCACTGGATCCCCCTCCCCCTGGAGATACTGTGGTGGAACAAAGTTATGGGTGCCCATCCGAGATGTGAATGGGAATCGACACCACAAGATGTCCACAGTCAGTTGAGCATTGAGGGTATCGGAATGAGTCAATGTTGGTATTGTATCAATGTCCATGCTCCATGGTATTGTATCAATGTCCATGCTCCATGGTATTGTATTATGCTCCATGGTAATGTATCAATGTCCATGCTCCATGCTCCCCGGTGGGCTGCCACCCTCTGCCTAGGGGACTTTATTGGGCTCCCCCAGACAAGGCCGCAGGGCGGGGCTGTGGGAAGCCGGTTTATTGTACGGTTTGCAGACAGTAATATATGATGTTGGTGCCGCCCGTTGTCATGCAGGTGATCTCTCCCTGAGTGCGTGGTGACGGCTGGTTCAACCTGCACACTGAATGCTCAATGCACAACAGCAGTCCAGCCTCACCCAGCCCCAGAGTAGCTTTATCCTAATTATGGTCTGTATGATGATTTTTGTTGTAATCTACCTCACAATTGTCTGACTTTTGCTGTTAATTTAGACACCTTACTGGTTCTTGTTGCATTGTTTCCCTCATTAAGAACTTTTTATCACACACAATAAATTAAGTTTTATGGATTAAGTTTAATTAGTAGATCTGGTAAAAAATAATGAAAATGAGTGGTATGTTACTTATATCCGCTGTGTTTGAGGTGGTTTCTCAGCACATGGATGGGCGGCAGGGAGGCGTGACTTAAAACCATAATCAGTGTATCTTTTTTACCAAAATAAAAGTATAACATTCATTTAATGAATAATTACCCTAATGGGATTACACAATTTCTGTGCATGATTTATGAATTATGTTTAACAGTAATATTAATTATATGAATATGAATATTCATTAATAACGCACAAAATATTACTATTTTGTATATAAACATGAAAATGTTTGTGCAAAAATTGAATCTTGCACAAACAAATCAATTCATCAACTTCCACTAAGCCAACAGAATCAATGTTGTGGGGTTGAGTATCGGGCCAGTGTGGGGAGGCAGAGAGGAGGGATGTTATATTGATGCCGTCGCCACGGGAACAGAACAACCTCTACAGTGCACAATCCGACAGGTCGAAACAGGACCGGGACAAGAGACAGTGATGTATGGAGAGTGAGAGGCAGGTCGAAAAGAGTGTGTGTGTGTGTGTGTGTGTGTGTGTGTGTGTGTGTGTGTGTGTGTGTGTGTGTGTGTGTGTGTGTGTGTGTGTGTGTGTGTGTGTGTGTGTGTGTGTGTGTGTGTGTGCGTGCGTGCGTGCGTGCGTGCGTGCGTGCGTGTGTGTGTGTGTGAGGCAGGGGGATTGTTGTGGGAAAGAGAGAGAGAGAGAAAGAGAGAGTGAGTGTTTGTGTGTGAAAGAGAGAGCGGTAGATATGTTAGCAATGCGTAAAAGAGAGGCGAAGCACAGAGAACAAGAGTGATAGAGAGCGAGAGCCAGAGAGAGAGAGAAAGAGAGAGAGAGCCAGAGAGAGAGAGATAAACAGCGGTAGTTTACAGAAGAGTGAAACAGGTGGTTGAATCCTAAAACAGAATAATGAAAGAGGAGAGAGTGGAATGTAATGGATACTATCAACTAACATCCCGTATAAGACAGCCAACGGAGAGTAGAGAACCCTCTACTCACCTTTAGGTGATAAAGGTTTGACAAGACTCTCGCTCTTTCTTATTAACTGCCATGTGTAAATAAGTGCATTCACATCATTAAAGTTTAGCATCTTTTTTGGCTATAAAGAGAAAAAAATAGGTTGCAACCCGCAGGTGCTGCAAATCCCAGGTCCAACAAATGAAACAGTCTTTTCATACATTTTGCACTCTTCAAGATGTTGGCTGTGTGCTAATTAGTTACTAATGTATGTGCATGTATATTCTGATCAAGCAAACACGTTGTAGAATTACAATACAGAAGAAGTATTAGGTGGCTTGCTGACAAGAACCATGATGAACGACTTTATTTACAAATTGAAAACAAATTTATCACCAATGCTTCTGTGAGATACAAATTACATCACATAACATTTTCATTTTCTATGAAGTAATTTACCAAAAGGCGACTTACAGCGAGTTAAAATGCATGTCATTAAGGAACATGTAGGGCTCAACCCCTCTCAGCTGGGAGTGCGATCGGGGTCCTCAAAGGTTGAGGGCCAGTAGGCCAGAAGGTTTTAATCATTCTGAGTACAGTAGACTGTATTCAGAATGATCCAGACCTACTAGGCTACTGCTCTTAGAATGGTGAAACCCTACTGACCTACTGCTCTCAGAATGATGAAACCCTACTGACCTACTGCTCTCAGAATGATCATCCCTGCTGGTCTACTGTATTCACAACGATCGAGTCCCACTGTGCTAGGTCTGGACCATTATAACATGGACCTTCTAGTCCTTATTCCCACTCTAATGTTGTCAGTCTGGCTACGCTGCAGACAACACACAGGAGCAGACTCTGGCTCTGCGGAGCCGCTGACTGCACTCGACTATCCTGGCCCACATGATCACCTGCCGCGCCCCACAGAGCAGCGCCGCTGTACCTCCCCGCTCGAGACGAGCTCTGTCAACAGCGAGACGCGCGGGACATAAGGACCTGCTCGGGCGCGACTCTCGTCTGAGAAACAGAGGGTTGATGTGTGTGTGTACTGTGTGTGTACTGTGTGTGTGTGTGTGTCGTCTCGTCTTGTTGCCTCTTTCTCCGAGCAGCAGGAGATGACAACGTGGAGGAGGCCGGCGGGCTCCTTTAATCCCTTCGCATCTGGACGGCTGGCAGAGCATGTGCACCACGACGCACACTCCCACACACACGCACAGCGCTCCCAGCGTACAGTAGCTCAGACCCGCTCCCACACATGGTTTATGTGGAGCACATTGAGGCTGCTGCCTGGAGTATGAAATGTGCCACATAAATAATGTTGACTTGACTTGACACACACGCACACACACAAGGGTATAAACATACATACACACACACACGCACACACACATACAAGCGTATATACATACACACACTCACACATTTATACACACACGCACACATGCATACGCACACACCAACTTACACACAAGCGTGCTTCACCAGGCTGTGTCTGAAGAAAAAAAATGAACTGGGGATTTTCCTGAAGGATTCCGGTTGCAGCGTTCTGATTGGTCAGGGGATTGCGGGGGCTGCCGGAAAAGAAGGGTTGTTTCACCGTAGGAGGTTCTGGGTTCGATTTGTGACGGGTGGGATTTACACGGCCCGCCCCCTCGATGACAGCTTCTAACCACTTGTCCTTGAGCGAGCGCTGCCTCCTACCTCAGTGATGGACTTTGATGGCAAAGTCCATCACTGAGGGAGAGACTGACGTTTACATCCCTTTATAGAATGGTTCCCAAGCTTTTTTTCAACATTAAGGATCGAACCCTAAACCCATCGCCTGGGAGTCACCCTAACCCTAATCTATCCCTCCCTCCACGGAAACAGTGTGTTTGGTTCAAATTAACAGCTAGTCATTCCCCTCCAAACGGGAGTCATTCCGCCTGCTGGCATCCACCAATCCCCTCCTCTCGCTCAAGTCAACAATAAAAGGATAGAACAAAAAAGAAACCCCCATAAAGTAGAGGTGGATAATCACAGCTGAATCACAGAGAGGGGGTTTCCTGTAAGGCAACAGGAGGCTTTGAATTCCTTTCAAGCCATAAAAAGGATGAATTGATCTCAGAGGACCAATCACATAGCAGGGATTCTATGGTGTTTTCCCAAAGCCGTAGACCTGCAGGGATCAGACAGGGAGGCCATCTCTCACCGCGGCGGGCGTAAGGCAGCGTGTGCTCCAGCTCCACAGACATTACCAACAGCAGCCTCCCGCTCCACAAGATAACACGCTATCTTAAGTTAGGTGTTGTGTTTGACACAATAGCGCAGCGTGTCAGCGTCAATAAAATATGGCTTTGGGCATTTTTCTGTGTGTGTGTGTGTGTTTGTGTGTGTGTGTGTGTGTGTGTGTGTGTGTGTGTGTGTGTGTGTGTGTGTGTGTGTGTGTGTGTGTGTGTGTGTGTGTGTGTGTGTGTGTGTGTGTGTGTGTATGTGCGAGGGTGTGTGTGTGTGTTTGTGTGTGCAGAGGGGCTGAGTTTAGTTTGTGTATCGGTCGGTGTATTGATCTGCGTGCGCTTTGGTGTATGTTTATGTCAGTTTCTACCTGTGTTTGGATGTGTGTGCGTATGGTGTCTGTGTCTAACTGTTTATTGCTTGGTCTGTCTGTCTGTCTGTCTGTCTGTCTGTCTGTCTGTCTGTCTGTCTGTCTGTCTGTCTGTCTGTCTGTGTGTGTGTGTGTGTGTGTGTGTGTGTGTGTGTGTGTGTGTGTGTGTGTGTGTGTGTGTGTGTGTGTGTGTGTGTGTGTGCAGGGATGGACTGGCCCAAAAATTTGGCCCGGGACTTTGGGATGGAGGGGCCTTTTATGAGACCGCGGGAATAGCGCGCGTAGAATTTTGCCACGGTGTAAAATAATAAAAACTAGTCCTTATCCGTGGATATGTGCATTGCAACGGCATGTCAATGTTTGGATGTGCATGTGTTTCGAATATTGTGAAGATCACTGGGAAATATTTTATAAGCAATCTTGTCCATGTACAAAATATTAGAAATTGCATGTGCCTAGAAAGGTAAATCAAGGCTGAAAATGATCTAAATAGTGCAAGATACAATTATTTTAGTGGAAAAAAATTGTCATACACATACACAGGGTTTGGGAGATGTGTATTTATGGATGGGTGTATATAAATGTGTGTGTGTGTGTGTGTGTGTGTGTGTGTGTGTGTGTGTGTGTGTGTGTGTGTGTGTGTGTGTGTGTGTGTGTGTGTGTGTGCTTGCGTTTGTGTGTGTATGTGATTATGTCTTGTCTTTGTGTAGCCTACTTGCTATGCTTTAGGGAACCAAAAACGTATTGAGGAAAACACAAACAGTCTTCTTGTTTTTCCTAAAGTCGAGACACACGGTGGGACTGCTAGTACTTTCAGACACACGGTCTCAATCCAGCAGCCTTTGACTACTCCTCTTTCAACTAAGCGGAGAATAAGAATCATGTGAAAACCAACAGTAGCAAAAGAATGCAGCACTCTGCGGGGAACCCAGCAGCTAATCCTAGTTAGCGCTCCTGCCTTTCCCCTAACAATCAGGTTACGCCAGACAAATGATCCCTCATTAAGATGCAATTAATTACAACGTTCCATATTCATGACGATAAACAGCATTAGCATCACAGGAGCTAGCAAAGCAATCGAGCTCACGCCACCCAAACACTGTCACTCATCAAACGTTGCTAAATATAGACCCTGCTTCGCGGGCGCTTCCGCAGTCGGGAATTAGAGAACGTTGGAGTCTGGTGCGTCGCAGGGACAGCAGGACGCGTCTTTGTCAACACACAACTCCCAGGCATTGGTTTGGAGAGGGCCGGGGAATGGACTAGCACCATATTATTATTTACAACAAACACACCGAGGGGAGAGAGGAGGAAGTGATTATATACTGAGGCCTCAATCTAAAAAAAGACACCATGAAACCACACTCAGAGTGTGTCTCATTTCAAAAATCCATCGGGTTTGCAAGGAAAACAAGAAAAACTGTTGATGTTGAGCTTGCCAATTCCAATCAGTTAGAAAAAGTCACAAAAATAACTCTAGAGGCAATAGCGAACTAAAATGAATGTTTTTATCGCAATTATTGGCCTATTTAGGTGAAATGGTGGTTAATGCGGCTTGAGCTGACAAGGTAAGAGACATATTTGATTCCACGGTGCGTTAAACATCAAACATTGCTCATAGTTACATTTCAAGGTGTTTGCCATCTTCACAGGCTTAACATCTCAGCTTAATGTTTCCTAAAGGATTTCCTTGGTGTTTTATACCATGTCTTATCCTCTGGGGTGCAGGATAGTGTCGTGTTGGGATGTCTGCCTCCCCACGGAGGGGCGGGTCTGATTCCTGTCTGTAGGCATCCTCCAGTAACCCCAAGATGCCCTGACCACAGCTCTAACTCCCAACTAAAGTTTAGCTTCCCTCTTTCCTTCCAGGAACTGCAGATTGCCCCGTAGGTGTTAATCGCAAATAACACTTTAGATGACTTGCTCACATTGCCCGCTGTGTTGGTAACACATGCCAACTTACGAGCGCTACTGTGAACAAGCCACACCACTGCTCCGCTTCTGTAATCTTGGCTGCGTACGGCCTCGCTCTGAAGTGTCGTGCTGATAACGCGCGCCAGCTGTTGTTTCTCCAGGCCCTGCAGAACTCAGTTCCCCGGAACGATGTAACTTTCTGTTAGCCTGTCTCCCTTTAGGTCCTTCTACCCTGGGAGAAACTTTGAAACATCGCTCTCTCTGCAGTTACCCCCCCCGACCGTCCCCCGCCTCAGCCAGACCCTCCTCTCTCCTCCTCTACATCCTCCTCTCCTCTCCTCCTTCCTCCTCTCCTCCTCTCCTCCTCTCCTCTCGTCCCTCCTCTCCTCCTACTCCACCTCCTCTGAACCCCTCTCCCTCTCCTCCATCCCTCGTTCCTCCTCCTCTCCTCTCCTCCTTCCTCCTCTCCTCCTCTCTCCACTCTCCTCCTCTCCTCTCGTCCCGCCTCTCCTCCTACACCACCTCCTCCTCTCCTCTCCTCCCTCTTCCATCCCTCGTTCCTCCTCCTCTCCTCTCCCTCCTCTTCCATCCCGCGTTCCTCCTCTCATCCTTCTCCAGCTCCTCTGAAGGGGAGGAAGATAAAGAGGCCGCCCTGGCAGATGGGACAGCAGGAGTCTTCATAAAGCTGGTGATATGTGGGGTCGATCAAATGTAACCTTTCCGGTACCGCGGGAGATGAGAAGAATGTCTGAATTGGCGGAATCACACCTCGTCCCATGGCTGTCCGAGGTCGTCGGTCTCGCTGGGACACATCGGCCACTTACTGCTGTCCAATCACAGCAAAGCAACAATAAAGTAACATAGACACACACACACACACACTCACAATGACACACACACACACACAGACAACAAGTTCATTTGATGCTATTACGATTTTATGTACCAGATTCCGAAGATTAAAAAAACTTTTTATATACTTGGACCTCCTCCTCAATCATAAAACAGTAAATCAAAATTTCAAGCCTAGCAGTGCAGGCTGAGTTTTATTATTAGAAAGAGGAGAGAAAAAGAGAGAGAGAGAGAGAGAGAGAGAGAGAGAGAGAGAGAGAGAGAGAGAGAGAGAGAGAGAGAGAGAGAGAGAGAGAGAGAGAGAGAGAGAGAGAGAGAGAGAGAGAGAGAGAGAGAGAGAGAGAGAGAGAGAGAGAGAGGCAGAGAGAGCGAGAGAGCGAGACAGAGAGAGAGAGCAAGAGAGAGAGAGAGAGAGAGAGAGAGAGAGAGAGAGAGAGAGAAAGAGAGAGAGAGAGAGAGAGAGAGAGAGAGAGAGAGAGAGAGAGAGAGAGAGTGAGAGAGAGAGAGAGGCAGAGAGAGCGAGAGAGCGAGACAGAGAGAGAGAGCAAGAGAGAGAGAGAGAGAGAGAGAGAGAGAGAGAGAGAGAGAGAGAGCCATGAAGTCATGGTTTCAGACAGTTAACGAGCCAACCCCTGTCTTTCCTGTTCCCCTCCAATCCAGGTTTCATTTTTGCGAGCTCTTTTATCACAGTGAGCGTCTCAAAGAGCTTCACACACCCCTCAGATCTCCATAGAACAGGAAACATATCTTGAAAACCCAGCAGGAGCAGAAGGAACCGTTGGAAAAGAATCACAGGAGGGATCCCTCATTCCTGGGACGAAGAGGAGGAGGAGGGGTAGGAAGAGGAGAAGGAGGCTAATGAGAAGGAGCAGGAGGCTGAGGATGAAGAGGAGGAGGAGGAGGAAGAAGAAGAAGAGGAGAAGGAGGAGAAGCAGTAAGAGTAATAGACAGACATGAAATACTGCCAGAAATAGAAAACACGTATTTTATATATGTGAATGTGAAATTCTGGCAAAAGGGAGGTAAAGCCTGTCTGACTCTGTCGATATGTCTATCTGTGTCTCAGTCTATACTCTCTAACACCCTGCCTTTTCTGACTTCCTGCTGCCTTTGCTTTTAGTTTTTTTGTTGAAGATTTGGATTTTAATTCTCCCTCCGAGTGTCAGCACTTGGGCTCTAATCCTAATCCGTTAAACTGTACTTTTACTTTGAAAGGGGTCCGAGGGAAGTGGGTCCCTCACGGCTACGCTTGTCTTTCCAGCGATAACATCCATATTCAAACTGCTGGGTTGTATCTGTGGGACTATACAGCGCTGATATCCATGCGGCTGATGGAGAGGACGTTACATTATGACAGAGCATGGATACATTAATCGCTCATTAAACAGAGTTGGCTATATGTATAGCGTGAGACAGCAGCCATCGCCGCGGCTCTGCTAGCTATATCCATAATCCCCATTTTATGATTATTTAAGAGCTCATGAATATTCACGCTCTCGCTTATCATCAGAATGTTTGTTGACTTTTCAAAGAAGGACAAACCGATGAAGTCAGCGCCTCAACGGAACAGAGATAAGAGTGGTTCCATTTATGATTGATAGAAAGACGGATGGATAGACAGAGAGACAGACAGACAGATAGATACATCGATAGATAGACTGATCATTGATAGATAGATAGACAGGCACCAGATCCTTCACACACTAACATTATACAAACCTCCAGACATTCTCCATACAGTTCCCAGCATGCACCGTTGAGTGCCTCACCATGGCCAGTCCATACAGCCACAACCCCCCCTCCAGCTGGGTCTACTGATAAGACCAGGTGAGCTAATAAATAATGCTCCCCCTTGTCCAATCATTCTCTCCCCCTTCTGTCTCTCCCTCTCTCTCTTCCCCCACTCTATTGTCTCACAGGCTCCTTTTATTCTCCCCGTCTCTCTCCCTCTCCTCTTCCCATCTCTTCTTCCCTCTCTCTGGCTCTGTTTTCTGGCTCTCCTTTCCCTCTCGCACCCTGTCTTCCCTTCCCCACGTCGTCGTCCGTCCTGTCCCCCCCCCCCTCTGCCTCTGCCAGCAGTGCAGAGATGTGCAGATAGCAACTGACTGACGGAGATTGCCACACGTTAGTTCGCTGTTCCCTTCACACCGAAGCTTTATTGAGTGCTGTTATTGTCGCGCCGACACCGCGTCGTGAATCTGTTGGCACGTCGGGTCGTGCTCGCTTTACGGTGAGAGGTTAGCTGCTAGCGCGTTAGCTGCTAGTGTTTGTAATGGGGAGAAGATAAAGTTATCTGCTGGAAGGTAAACACAGATTGCCCCCCTGGACTACTGCGCGTGGGTGCAATGGTTAAACAAGATCCCTGCCCTGCCTCGCCTCTGTTTATCCTATTTAGCCTCATGGGAAATATGTCTGCATGTGTTTTTACCGTTTAGTAGAAAATTACAAGGATAAATCGTTATCCTATGTCATTAGTATTACACATATTCTACTGGGTCTACAGCGAAACTAAATTTAAAACGACAATCATCAACACAATGGGTCATTTTCCATCTTTGCCATCACCCAAAGAAATAGGAAAAGCGTTGAATGGTAAAGCTCCATTATTGCAGTCATTTTTTATTTGACCTTTATTTATCAAGGAAGGTCCCATTGAGGTATAATATCTCATCTTTACGGGAGTCCTGGTCTGAACAACCTCTCCAGGGTAACTTCAATTACCAACTCCTTCACTGGGACTTTATTGATACGCTCAGATGCCTGTTGGGTTCAACTGAAAAACAAAAGCAGATGGAAAAGCAGACACACATCAATCGACAAAATTATGGGATGTGAACATTTCTGGATGTTGAAACGGGGTCCGGGGTCACTTCATGACGTGTTACTATTGGTCGGCATCTAAAACAGACATATGCATCCTCACTGACCTCTACGGGAAGAGCCGACCATCAACTAAGGCATGTTGCTCTTTTAATAAAGGTAGCTCCCTCAAGCAGAGCTTCCACACGGCCTTCCTGGTGTGGATATTTCCTGCTGGGGGCCGTTACCACAAGATAGAGAGACAAAGAGATAGAGAGAGAGAGGCAGACAGAGGCAAGGAGACAGACAGACAGACAGACAGACAGACAGACAGACAGACAGACAGACAGACAGACAGACAGAGAGACAGAGAGAGAGAGAGAGAGAGAGAGAGAGAGAGAGAGAGAGAGAGAGAGAGAGAGAGAGAGAGAGAGAGAGAGAGACAGACAGAGGCAAAGAGACAGACAGACAGACAGACGAACAGATAGACAGAGAGAGATAGAGAGAGAGAGAGGCAGGCAAAGAGACAGACAGACAGACAGACAGACAGACAGACAGACAGACAGACAGACAGACAGACAGACAGACAGACAGACAGACAGACAGACAGACAGACAGACAGACAGACAAAGAGAGATATAGAGAGGGAGGCAGACAGAGGCAAAGAGACAGACAGACAGACGAACAGAGAGACAGAGTGAGAGAAGGCGAGAGAGACAGAGAGAGAGAGAGAGAGAGAGAGAGAGAGAGAGAGAGAGAGAGAGAGAGAGAGACCAAAGGAGAGGGAGAGTGAGAGAAAGAGAGGGAGAGGGTGGGGGAGAGAGAGAGAGACAGATTGATCCACAGACCTCCCCCGCACGGAGTATGCAACACAGCAGTTGAAATTTAAGACTGTGTATAATAGAGAAACATATAATGATGTGTAGTCTCAATGTTGTAGCATATACTGAACCCCTAAGTCACTTTGACATTTATGTATGCATAAGGGCCTGCAATGTATGCTGTCTTATACTGTTAATAATATTTACGGCGATGGGTAAAGGCAAGTCATTCCTTCTCCTAGTCCTAGTAAATAGTTTGATTCAACATTCATATTTTTAACTAACCCTTTACTGTACTTATTTTGTATCTTATGTTGTGTCTTATTTACCTTTTTGTGGTTTAGCTACATAAATTTACGCTCTCCATGCCAATGAATGCCCTTTGAATCTTGAGGAAAAGAGAGAGAGACAGACAGAGAGACAGAGAGAAACAGAGTGAGAGAGAGAGAGATAAACAGAGAGGCAGAGCGAAACAGAGTGAGAGAGAGAGCGATAAACAGAGAGACAGAGAGAAACAGAGTGAGAGAGAGAGAGAGAGAGAGAGAGAGAGAGAGAGAGAGAGAGAGAGAGAGAGAGAGAGAGAGAGAGAGAAACAGAGTGAGAGAGAGAGAGAGAGAGAGAGAGAGAGAGAGAGAGAGAGAGAGAGAGAGAGAGAGAGAGAGAGAGAGAGAGAGAGAGAGAGATAAACAGAGAGATAGAGAGAGCAATATTGGTCCATCGGAGGAGGATAATTCAAAGGTTAGCAGCATGTCAGGAACAGGGATGAAATATTCATGTTTCTCCTCCTGCCTGATGTGGTGGCGGAGGAGCAGGAGGTAGTGGGGGAAAACCTTTGGAAGGGGAGATGGCAGGGAGGAGGTCAGGAGGAGAGGTGGAGAGGAGGATATGGTTCACATGGAGGAGAGGAGGAGGTGGAGAGGAGGAAAGGTGGAGGAGGAGAGGAGAGGTGGAGGAGGGGAGGAGAGGGGGACGTGGTGGATAGGGAGGGAGGAGCAGGTGGAGGAGAGTATGTTAGAGTGGGAGTCGAGTTGGAGAGGAGGAGATGTAGGACAGGAGGAGGGGTGCGGTGGAGGTGACGTTAGAGGGGGGGTAGAGGTGGAGAAGATGGAGAGGAGGAGAGGTTAGAGAGAAGAGGACAGGTGCATGAGGAGGATGAGGACCAGATGTGGAGTAGGAGAGGAGGTGACCTTGTGTTGACCTCCTTGAGGCGATCCGCTCTCAACCCCAGGGAGGAACCGCCACTCTTCCGTTCATCCGGTCCTTTCAGACCCTCTCAGGCTGCTGAGAACCACCTGATTGAAACCTCTCAGACCCACGGCAGGAGAACATGTTGAAAACATAACAATAAGTACTAACCTTGCGTTTCTTGTTCCCAGAGCCGCTCTGCACTCTGTCCCGTGGTTTCCTCTTTAAGCTAGGATGGGCTGCACTCTAACTTGTGCAGTGGTTCCTATATTGATTGTGTGCTCAGACCCGCTTGTAGAACACGTTGGGTGGAAGAGTGGACCGCTGAATGACTATATGTGAGCGTAGCTCTCTATACGATAACTCTCTTTAACAAATAATAATGATTGTAGTTTTCATTTATTTACTTTATTTCAATCCTTTATTTTCTTCTTAACTTTTTCACATCTGTGCCGTCGGAATCGAGTGCTGTTTACGTCAACGATTTATTTTGAGATTGCTAAGCAACAAGTCATTCGGATGTGCGGGTCTTATTGGCCTGTTTTTTTCAATTTCCAGTACAAAGACAAATTATTTCATTCTCGATCAAAACAGAGTTGACATTTTCATAAACACACTTCATCTGAACGCTGCTGAACCGGAGGCTCGGAGTTTTTCCCATCATCCTCCCATTATCCCGGCTCAAAAACACCCTGTGCTAGACACTCAAATTAATCCAATTTAGGGAAGCGGATAACATCCATCCGTCATCCGACCCGCCACGCCGCCGTCCGAGAGCGGCGAGATGACATTTAGAAACGCCGTCACGCGGAGAATAACTTTCTCTCCTTCTGTCGCCCCACAAATGCCAATCGAGGAAAAAGCCTCTGATGACACGTCGCCGTGTCGGAGCTCCTCTTCCACCAAACTGATTGGACAAGCCACTGGGCGTTCAGACGGCTGTGTTCTACAGCACGTCCACGCAGTTTAGCACTAGCTTTGTCGTTAGCCAAAGCTACAATGCGCTCCCGCTTGCCGCTAACTGAAATCAAAAGGCTGGTGCTGCATTCACTCAAACTGCCAAATTATTAATTAGCTACACCCTGGGTCTCTACGTCACCATAGCAACGCCCTGGGTCTCTACGTCACCGTAGCAACGCCCTGGGTCTCTACATCACCATAGCAACGCCCTGTGTCTCCAAGTCACCATAGCAACGCCCTGGGTCTCCACGTCACCATAGCAACGCCCTGGGTCTCCACGTCACCATAGCAACGCCCTGGGTCTCTACGTCACCATAGCAGCGCCCTGGGTCTCTAAGTCACCATAGCAACGCCCTGGGTCTCTAAGTCACCATAGCAATGCCTTGGGTCTCTACGTCACCATAGCAACGCCCTGGGTTTCTACGTCACCATAGCAACGCCCTGGGTCTCTACGTCACCATAGCAGCGCCCTGGGTCTCTAAGTCACCATAGCAACGCCCTGGGTCTCTACGTCACTATAGCAACGCCCTGGGGCTCTACGTCACCATAGCTACAGTTTGTGACTGGTTTTGATTTTAACGCTAAGAGATTAAACGCTGAAAGTGATGCAGCACATATGCAGTGGAGCCCTGAGGGTAGGTACCTTCCTCCGAAAGTATCCAAATCCACGGCAGGGCAACAGACGGCACGCTTCGCGTTTCCGCCTGAATCTTCTGCTTCATTCACCAGAGACTGAATGAGGACTTTCACATATGATCGTTTGTTCAACACGCATCTTCACACTTGAAAGATCACCAGATGGCCCCGAATTAGTGTCTTGTGGGACGGACTGAGCTCAGAAACACAGATAGAGACCCTCGGCGGGCCGACGTCGGCCAAGAGAACCACGAACCATGAATGATCATAAAACACACAATTATGTTTCTGTAGTCTGCCTAGCCATGAGAAAGCAACTGGATAATGTGGATTTAGATATGCCCTCTAAACATAATAGATGTGTTTGGTTAAAGTCATGCATTTCAACACGATAGGAACCAGTGTAGGCTGTGCAGAGGTGTCAAAACTACTATTTACACTGTACTTCTACTTTGTTACTTAATAGGCACTTTATCCAAAGCAGCTCCCAGTGAATACAGAGACAGGTCCTTTAAGAGAAGATAGGGGTTAGGGCACCTTGCTCAAAGATGCCATGCAGGCTAGACTGCAGGCATTGGGGATAGCACCCGGATCCTTTCAGCTGGGATTTAGACACCCGAACCGCTAGACTACCCTGCCTCTGAACAGACACATTAAAACAATCATCTATCCAACATCGTCCAGCATCGTCCATCAATCCCCACTCGGCCCCCTGTAGGAGCATGTCCTCTGGGCGGTGTTTGTTGCTGTTGGTAATGTGTAGTGTATGGCGCACACAGTGCACAGCTTGTATAGTTAGCAACACAGCCCCTGACCTCACACCTTGGCCTCGCATATGAGAAGTGTTGAGCACTACCAGCCACTCGGTTATTGGTGATGCATGTGGAAAGTAGTGCCTCTTACATTAACCTCTCCCACCCCACCACTGGCCGAGAACATCATCATCCCTAACCCTATACGTGGAGGCGGCATAAATAAGCTGACTCATTAGATTACTGTGCAATCCGATTCATTAGATTGATTTTCACGTAATCTCTACATCTGTTCCCACCTGTGAATCCTCCATTATATGAATTAGCTAATCATTAGTTGATCTGGTGATTTAGCACAAGCCTTAATCCGAAGCGATTTACTGTTCAGTTGGTACATTAAGCTGATAAAGGTTAAGGCAGTTGGTAGACTGAGGACATTGGGACACAGAACCTTTTGCCTGGGAGATCCACCTTGCGTCCTGTTTCCTTACAATAGATATCGAAACAGCTGCAGAAAACTTATATGCGCGAGTGGTATGAAGCTTTCTGAGGGGGATTTGAATCAGTGCGTCCCT
>NC_044068.1:16825709-16840709 GCF_902167405.1 Gadus morhua
TCAGATAGGCGCCAGGTGGAACGGTGAGGCCTTTTAGCGGGCGGCTTGGCTCGCTTGGTTAGCCCTCACCAATGAAACCAGCAGGACTCCAGAGCCGCCATATTTGTAGACCTACAATAAAGGACAGGGAGAGGAAAAGAGTTACGGGGGAAAACCAAAACCCCACAAATACATAGATACGTAACAGTGTCCAAGCCCCATAACGTCTGAGGATGTAGTCTCAATCCTTACAAACACCAGCCAAAACTGATTATTGAAACGGTACCCTCTGTTATGCATGACCTTATTATGAACACCAATTAACAACCTTCTTTAAAACCTAAAATACCTTTAAGAAAAGCATTTTCTGCTTTGCATGTTATTGCTTTGATTCATTAATTATTATCTTGACCTGCATTTGTAGTTCAATGTATTAATTGCTATATTTTAATTAGATGTCCAGCTTTAGTTGCATAACTCTCTTTTTATTATCTATCAGACTTATTATAATTTTTTTGAACATTAATATTATTCTTCACAAGGTAACCTACTCAACTCCACCTTCATACATTATACTAGAACAATAGTTCAAATGTATAAACAACCTTTCTATCCACACTTTTATGGATAAAAGAAGGCACCCCATACACACAAATTATTGCTATAATTATCATAATTATTTTGAACAGCATAGCAACCAAAAATATCACCCTAGCAACCAACCAGAAACCAATAGAAACCATAAAATATCAACTATCAATCGCCCAGAAGAACCAAGCAACCCCTTAGAGAACTATAACAACCACCAACACATGCTAGCAGCCATTAAAAACACCATAGCAACCAGCCAAAATACCCTAGCATCCAGCCAGAACACTACAAAACCACCAAGAACACCCCAGCAAACTCCCATCCCGCCCTAGCAACTCCATTACACCAGAGCAGCCACCTAGAGCAATATATTAACCTATATTAGCACTATATTAACACCCACCAAGCAACATATAACACTGTAGCAGCAACCCTAAAAACAAAAGCACAACTTCACACGTCACCAGCGTTATTTTCAGCAAGACGAACACAACATTCCCTCTGAAAATTGTTAGAGGCCTTTTAAGTTCAATTTTATTTATTTATTTTCCAATTGAATGCACATGTTCCATTGGCAGCTTGGAGGCTCATATCTAATCTCTCGTCCTTCAGGTCAGTTGGCCATGGCAGTGACCTCCATCTCAAGACCACCGCATCCTTTCGTATCCTCCTCCTCTTCTGGGAAGGTTATGGACAAAATGGACTCCTGAAGCACTTTGCATGTGTTTCAGTCTTTTATTTAACGGTCCATTCATGAAAGAGAGCTTCCTCCTGTGTCTCTGGCGGGATTCGTCATAGCAACCAGAACGGAATGTGACGCAAGGGAGAGCTAGACGCGAGGCCACAACACAAGGGAAGGACTCTACAGTCCTAACTTCACTCTCATCTCCACCCTTGACTCTCTCCCTATCCTCCACCCACCGCACAGCTCCCAGCCGCTGGAGTTTTTAGTAGTGATGAAAAATGATTTCTTTTAAGACACTCTCGACAGAAAAGTACTTGGTTTAATGGGGCATGATCCTGGGAGGACATCTGGCACACACAGGCAGCATCCACCAAGATAATTCCATGATACAATGTACGTTTGAGATCTTTATGGGGAAACATCACATCGTAGGCATCAACATGAAGGCATATAGGTGTGATATAAACAAACCCTCTGACTGTTTAAACTGGGACTCTAATTAATACACATACTGGTGATCTTACCTAATTAGCACCACAAAGTCATTGAGGATTTACTCATTAAAGGAGTGAATGGGGTGGATCATTGGGTTGGAAAGGTTGACTAGATTAAGACTCAACCAACAGAAAGAGCTCAATAAGACCTAACCAACAGACCGAAGATGTCACAGTAATTAAGACCAAACCAACCAAATGAGATGAACATTAGGCATACCTAACCAACAGAATGAAGACTTACAGGAACATTAAGACCTAAGCAAACAGAATGAAGACCTTGCAGGAACATTTAAACCTAACCAACAGAATGAAGACCTTGCAGGAACATTTAGACCTAACCAACAGAATGAAGAGCTTGCAGGAAAATTAAGACCAAACCAACAGGATGAAGAGCTTACTGGAACATTAAAACCAAACCCATAGAAATAAGACCTTACAGGAACATGAAGACCCAAGCAGTAGATAGTTCCACTGTCGTTCATCACATTCTGAACGTCCTGATCACATCACCTCCAACCGTTATTCTGCACCAATATCCTTTTTGCATGCAAATACGAAACAGTATGGAAGAGAGATGGAGGCTTTGAGTGGCGTTCTCAGGTGGTGGGGCGTGGTGGGGACGATCGGAGCGGCACAAGATTTACTGTAGCAAGACAAACGCCACTTCTGCCAGGCCTGGCATACATGAAACATTTATCAGCGGGGACTGGGACTAACAATGCATTAGGCTGATGCTATTCATGACACTCCACCATGAATCTATTTATATCTTCTGGGTGCCAGTTTGGAATACGCTGTCCCCTCGCCGTCTGGCCGGTTGACTCTTATCGCGCCTCGGATGAACAAACCCCCAACTCACGCGTTTCCAACCGAGAGGCAACTTTAACCCTGCTGTGTTATAGATTGAGAAGCATTGATTTCTTTCGGAATCCAAAAGTGTAAAACCCGGTGGCAAATAGTTTAAAGTTAAAATGGGGTTGAGGTTGGAGCTGCTGGCGTGCGTGTGCACTGGAGCTGCCGCTCTGTTTCCCTCGTGTGCCGTTTGACTTCCAAAAAATATAACAAGACTCAAAAGAAAGCATAGATTTATGTAGGCAGACATTGAGAAATGGAATGCTGGCAGCGCCTGTCGTCAAACAATAACTGGAACGGAGAGTCTGACCCACATCACACATCTCCTTGTCTCCCCTGGTCTCTGAGACGTTCTCTCAGGGAGGAAAACAACACAACGCACGGGAACGATCCACCAAGTCCCGCCTGACCCACTTCTGCCTCGGCCACGGCGGAACGCACACGCACACGCACACTCACATGCGCACAAATGTACGCACGCACATGCAAGCACGTGCACACACACGCATGCACGGACACACACGCACACACTTACGCACGCGCATGCATACACATGCACGCACACACACACACAAACGCACGCACACACGCACATGCACGCACACGCATGCATGTGCCAACATGGACGCACACACACACACACAGCACACGCACGCACGCATGCACACATACAAACACATGCGCACACACACACAGAGACAGTGAAGCAAGCAGCAAAACACAATCAGACACAAAGCAGCACTTTTGTTTTGTTTCCAGGAAAAGGTTATGCATGAGGGACCAGGAGTGACACGCTGTTCTGCTGGATGTTCTGTTCTCCTCTTAGTTTCTCCTCATTAACCCCCAGCACATGGCCGCCTTGCTATTTTCTTTCTTAATAGCTGACAGATTTACAAAAGGGCTGTATTAATTTCATGATTTGGCTCACAGCACTTTTCGAAAGTTTTTTCTTAAATGGCCAAGCTTTTAAACTGCATTGATCGTTCACAAAGAAGAGCACAAGCTCAAGACTGGCTTGGTCATCCAGACCTGTGTTGATGTCAGGAGTCAAATGATTTCACTCCTACCTGAAGATGTACTCTTCCACTCTGCTGGTTCCTGCTGAGTATCATGTTGTATTATCCGGCCCATTAACGACTTACTGTGCAACCCAACCAGGATATGTTGAAGGCCCGGATGTTACACCTAAGTTTCATGTTATATATTACAACATCAATCATTTTATGACATAACAAGTAGGAGAGTGACTGACGGATCAACTCAAAGCTACCAGTTGCTGAAGTCCACCAGTAAACACGATGGACCTTATTCATCTAGCGGCAAAAATGGTTAGTTTGGTGGGTAAACCTTCTACAATCCTTCGGGAAACCATGACAACACAATGAAAATGAGTTGTAAACGCTACTTGGGTGTCGAAATGAAATGCAGACCAAAAAAATAATGCATCGAAATGTCCTGGTTTCCAAAGGGACTAAAAGGTTACCCGGATCAGGGTTATTCAAGCAGGTTGACTCCACCCACACCATGATATCACAGAGAGAGAGACTTTGTAATGGCTCGTAATGACTCATCATTATGAACTCCAGGGGCAAAATAGGGGTCTTAAAAATTTAATGAAGTTTGGCAGGTATGTAGTGGAGTACATGTATAGTACTGAAGCATTCACAAAACGGCTCTAAATGTCACATCACATTTAGTCTAGCCATGAGGGAGACTGTTTAACAATCATTAATTCACTCCCACTAAGCGTCCAACTCTCCCACTGTCCCCAGGAGCCGTTATGAGCCGAATGAGCCAGAGGATAAACAGGACACAGATGCGGTGGCTGGGTGGGCTTCATGCAGCCCCCCAGCGGACCATGTTACCAATAAAACCAAGCCGCTTCACGGAGAAAGCCCCGGTCCGATGAACACTCGTTACGCGAGTCTTCCGAGAGCGAATGCGGCGACGGCACCCAAGAGCGACCTCTCATAAATAATGATTCATGGCTGCTTGCCGGCCTCTGACTAAGATGTACGTCCGTCACATTTCCGCCAAGAACAGACGCCCCGAAGAGCCGATGCAATGAGCCGCCGTATCATGAAGCAAAGGTCAGGGGTCATAGCATCGGTTGGAAGTGGTCTGAGTTTTCTTGAGCAGAAGGGAACTAAAAGACTTGTGTCGTATGGAGGCAGTGATCCGAACACTCAGATCGTGGGGTTATGATGATGCTTCTCTCGAAGGGGGGGGGACAACATCATCGGGTCCTTATAATTTATTCACGTCACAGCGTGTCCGTTTCCTCTGTAATCTGATAATCTCTCACTGAAAATGATGAGATTAGATCTAGCCAGTCCATGAAGACATAGAAGTAGTTTTTCTTCTCTGATTAAATAAAAAAAATGATTTTTTATAGAATATTCAATATGAATGTTTTACATTGAAATCTTAAATGAACTTGGTTGAGGCTACAACAAAACACTATGATACAATTTGAAAATAAGACGGATGGATCTTCCAACTTTTTCTGATACCGATACACTCTGAGGCAGACGTGTCTGTCTGAGGAGGACAAGACGTCTGACAGCAGTCTGCAGACACGACCAGAGCGCTGCAGTAAGACCGCAGTACATTACCCTTCAGTACATTACCCTTCAGTACATTGCTCTTGGGGCGCTACGGATGTCCAACTAAAACAGATTATGAGGGCAGAAGAAGAGATGTGGGAGGAATGGATTCATTATTTGAGGTTACATCAGCCAAAAGAGAAGTACGTTGTTAGAGTTCTGAGTTGTTGAGGAATGTATTCATCTTTGAACCCTTAGATATGGTTTCGTCTCATGCTGCTTCTCCCTACTGCCTGAGTCCGGTCTCTGACCCCCACTATTAGTTGATGAAACCTTTTCCCTGCCTTCACGGCCCCCCTGCCAGACTCCCACTTTTAGTTGATAAATATTCTTAGCCCTCATCCGGATATTAATCCCCCTCCCTGCCAAACACAGCTCTCTATCCCCCCACTACTCTTGAGGAGTTGAATGTACACTTTATGTGTATTCACCTTCGTCCTGTCCTCATCCTCCTCCCGGCCAGACCTCCGTCTCCAGCCCCAAAGAGCCCTTCCTTTGTCCCATAAAGCAGCAGGCCAGGCTGCTTTAGGCCTATCTTGCCCAGGTATCTCACCCCACCAAATCCTCAGCCTAGAGAGGATGTAGGCAGTTTGTGATTGGCTTGATTTGAATAAGTGTAACCCAATAGGAACCAGTGGGTTGCACCGGTTAAATGTTAACAGATAATGATTGGAGGAGACTGATCGCCCCGCCAATGTAAAATGTTCTGATATACTGTGTTTTGTGATGAATTAAAGGAAGCAATAACGGGAGAGCATGTAGAAATAACGCAGGAGGCAAAGTTAAAATAATCCTGGAAGGACTGTGGTGGTTGTTTTGGGCATCCTGTGTGATCCCACCAATAGGGGTGATCATTGCATCTGAGCTCAATGGTCTATTTGGGACCATGGACTGGAAACTTGCGTATTCATTTGATGATACTTCTTCATTTGGCGAGCAAACCAGGAGTGAAGAAGAGGACCATGTCAGATCTTCACTTCTACAGAGTGTCAAAGTCTATCAGAAGCAAATAAATAGCCGAAGCGTTATTATTTTGTAAAATAGAAGAAATAAAAATGGATTTTTGAGCTGGGAAATCAATGCCTTTTAAACGTCCTCTAAAAGTGTTTTGAGTAACTGACCCAGCAGAAACAGCACATACTGTATCTCTCCTTCTCTATCTATCAGGACTTAATGCGTCTAGATACTGGAGTTTGATTTTTAGTGCTTTGGCTCCGTCTCTTGCCCCATCATTTATCATATAGTGTGTGCTGCACTTTGTGTTTAAAAATCGACAATATAAATCAAATGGATGATTCATTTGTTTAATTATTACGCATGTCAGTGGTGTATATTAGGGCTGGGCATCATTTATCCTTCTTTATTGATTATCTTATCATCACATAATTAACATGCTGACATATTGCAGAGGGTTTGAAAGGTTTTAAGTGTTATTCTGGTGTTAGTCTAGAACAGTATCCTTAAGCTGCCTACCATTTAATTACCATGAAGTGTATCTGTCCATTCACAGACATGTTAGATGATTTTTTATACTATTTATATTTATTTTATTTATAAAATACACTTTGATCATAAAATCATAGTGCATCATAAACTATTCTCTATGGCATGTCTTTCATCTGCCAAGACATCCACTATTTTCCAAGACAAGAGATCTGAAGAAGGTGTATCGCGTTTTATTTTCTTATCTTGATAAAGGGCAGAGCCATCAAAACACAACTCGCTGCAGCTGACCCGAGCAGGGCCGGCTCTCGACTGCGGGGGCCATTTAGATTCACCAAAAAAACCAAGCGTGTAATCATCCCCGTCGTCCGGCGATGCGTCACTGCGGCGCCTGCCCTTGGGGGTTGACGGGACCATTCCTGTTGCCTTCGAAATTTCCAACCGATTTCAGGGCTAAGTGGATAAACTGCCAAGTCCAGCACCTCTGTTTCCAGCAGCTCGTTATGAAACATTACAAATGTGACGTTAAAAAGATGAACAGAACATACAGTTGTAGCCTAATTATTACAAATACAAGCCTCAGGCAAAGGCCGACTTCAAACCACCACAGCTTATGAGAAATGTGCGAATGCGTATTAGTGCAAAGCCAAAAAACCAACACCTTTCAAGCAGTGATAATTTAACATTGAATTAAAGACAGTAGGTTGTATTTTATTTGAGATATCTGAAGCACTTGCTCCGACTACAAGGGGCGAGCATGTACGTAGAAAAAATAAGAAACCGTTTTTCAGGAGACGTCGGCTGTACCTCTAATTCAGCATGAGATTGATGTATGCACGTGTGGCTGCCGCTGAAATTACATCAGCACCGTTTCTTCCTCAAAGTCGTACTATAGAGGCAACGTGACTACTGACCCAGGTGGCCTCCTCTCAGTCCCCTCCTCTCGTCTGGGAATCCATTTAACGTTAGGTTTTGTAATCCATGAAGCTGAAAATTACAGCGCGGCCTGTAAAAAAAAGAAATAATTGGATTTCAAACACTCGTGAGCTGCTAATAGCTATCTATCGGAGCAGAGTTCTCAGTCGAACTACCGGTGTATTTTAACGTCGCCGGTGTGTCGGCATTAAGCTAAAGACCTATCCCTTTTATTGGCTGCATGCTTGACTAACATTGAATTGAATTAACGCCCAAAAAAAAGAAAGTCCTCAAACTTACAAAATGGCAGCTCCTCTCTCATCAAGCCATTGTTCTCTGAGCAGGGGCGACCTTTGTGCTAATTCAACGACAGCGTTTCCGACACGAGTTTAAACGAAGCACCGCTGCGGTACGTGGTGGCTTGCCCCCACTCGCCCCCAATCACCCCCACCCATCCCCACCCACCCCCACCCATCCCCACCCACCAACCCCCACCCATCCCCAATCATGCCCGCTCATCCCACTGGCCTGACTAGGGTGATGATGAAACCCAGTAGAAATCAGGGAGTTGCTAAGAGAGAGGAGGTTGTGTGGCAGTTATCTTCGAGATGAAGCACAGAGGAAGCGAAAGGACTTAAAATCCAGTGGAGGAGAGGAACCGACAGCGATGGGAACATCTTGTAGAAGACTAGTGCGACATAGTCCTTCTTCCTTTAAATTTAGCGGACGCTTTTATGCTAATACATTGGATTTAGTTAAAGATTCATGTTGCCGGGGCGCCCCGGTGGTTCACCGGCTGTGTACCTTTAAGGCTCATCCCTTACGGCAGTGACCCAGGTTCGATTCCTGCCTGAGGACATTTGCTGCATGTCCTCCCCTCTCTCTCTCTCTCTCTCTCTCTCTCTCTCTCTCTCTCTCTCTCTCTCTCTCTCTCTCTCTCTCTCTCTCTCTCTCTCTCTCTCTCTCTCTCTCTCTCTCTCTCTCTCTCTCTCTCTCTCTCCCCCTCCCATAAATTTCCTGTCTAACTCACTGTCTCTTCATGAATAAAGCATACAAATGCAAAAAAGTAAACCTTTAAAGATTTCTGCTGTTATAAAGCAGGTAGGGGTTAGGGGCATCTTCCTCTAGGAGGCCTACGGGTAAACAGGACCTCAGGGACCACGACAGGACCTTTCTGCTGCAAGTCACACCCTTACAACTGGGGTCCAGTACTGGGGTTGCACAATGACATTGACGCAACACAAAAAGGTCGGGGAAAAGGGTTTGTTAAAAAGTACTGTATTTCAAGATAAATGTTTGATAATGTGTTTGATAACATGAATGTGTACAGCGTCCATCGATTGCTGTGTACTATTTAAAGAACGTAGATCCCAAAGGACTTCAAGAAAATAGCTTTTCCTTTTTTGGGAAATTTAAGGAAAACAGGGCATCCATGATTTGCAAATTCAACCTTGGTCTCTCTCTTCTGAGGCCCGTCTCCGTCCGGTCGACAGATATCTCTGAGCAATAGCGACTGAAGCCATTAACGGGAGAATGTCTGAAAGCGGAAGGCGATCCTTCAGGCTTAGAAAGCGCCGTCCTTTCCCAAATTGAACCTGCAGACTCCTCAGCGCTCTAATCGCTGTTTTCCATCTCTGATGGTGATGATTATCCCCTTCCTAATCGCCGCGTCCCCGCTGATGGATGGCCGCATCTCCCGCCACGCTCCCGACATTGGGAGACGTCATCTTGGATACTTAGCGGGGGAAGAAAGGGGACGGGGACAAGTCATTATTTCGAGATGGAGGACAGGGGGGGGGCTACACAAAGTCGAGCCAGGATCACCTCGGCGGCGGGCGCCGGTGATTACAGAGCTGTTCTGCCCCCGACGGGGGGGGGGGAACAACGGGACCACCGGAGCGTCTGAGGATTACAGCGTCTCGTGCACGCTCGTCGGCCTGGGGTTCAGGGTTGCCCTCGACACCATTCCGCTGTAATTAGAGACCAGTGATGCTTTAAAAGTGACATCCCAACATCTCCCCCTCCCTCTCTCCTCCCTTGATTATTCTCCTCCACCCCTCCTTCTGTTATCCCTCTCATTCCCTCCTCTGCTTCCTCTCTTCCATCTCTTCTTTTCCTATATCCCTCCTTCTCTTCCATCTCTTCTTACCTCTTCCTCACCTTCTCTTTGCCCTTCTCATCCTCCTTTCCTCATCTATACTCTTCCCTCTTCGCTCCCGATAACTCCTATTTCCCCTGTTCTATATCCCTTATCCTCCGCAACCTGTTTCCCTCTATGACCGCATACATCCTTCTCTTCCACCTCTCTCCCATCCTCTATCCCTTCTCCTCCTCTTCTCAATCTTCCCAACTCCGCTTTAGCTCCCCTGCTCCTCTCCCTCCTCTCCCCCTCCTCTCAATCCTCCTCTTCCCTCTCTCTAGCAGTCCCCTCCTCTCCCTCCTCTCCCCCTCCTCTCAATCCTCCTCTTCCCACTCTCTTGCAGTCCCCTCCTCTCCCTCCTCTCCCCCTCCTCTCAATCCTCCTCTTCCCTCTCTCTAGCAGTCTCCTCCTCTCCCTCCTCTCCCCCTCCTCTCAATCCTCCTCTTCCCTCTCTCTAGCAGTCTCCTCCTCTCCCTCCTCTCCCCCTCCTCTCAATCCTCCTCTTCCCTCTCTCTTGCAGTCCCCTCCTCTCCCTCCTCTCCCCATGTAAGCTGTCTAAGGCTACATCCTAGTATTACTCCCCTCAACAGGAGCTCAGAGGTGGGCATGAGAGTCTTGTTATGCTAGTCGGCTGCGCTAATAAAAGAGCTTTCACTGGTCTGGTCCAACAGAAAGGACCCGCTGGTTAGGTCGTCCTGTGAGGGCGCGGTGACATTACGGAGCGGGTAGCGTGGCCTTTCAGCTCAGCGTCGGGATATCCTCCTCTCCTCTCTATCCGGGAGCCAGCCGGAGCCCACGGGTCGGGCCCAAGCCATTACACCTGCTATTGATTTCAGGAGATAGAGGATGTAGGGCAGACAGAGGGGCTATCCACATCATCTTCACATTAAGACGCTGATTGCTCAAAATGGATGGCAGCCCAATATCTTGAGGTCAATGTGGTCAGCGTGAATACATTTCCTTTCTTTTAATCTCCTTTCTTTTAGCTCTTTTATCTGGAACGATATTTCCCAGAAGTGAGTGACCAAGGGCATAGTATCACGTAACAAACTGAATATTCAAGGAAAGACTGTTTGTCTTAAGAGAGGGCAGTGTGTGTAAAAGATCAAAGATGAAGATAAACCTTATTAATCCGGTCTGGGATTGATAAAAAAAAATGGGATTTTGAGGGAGTAAAATATCATTTTTTAAATAAGAAAAATGCAGAGAAAATATATCTGTATGGACATAATGTGGATAATAGATGAAATGCAAACACAGAGAGTAAAAGTAAACACTATTATATTTGAGGCTGTTTTACATACGAGGCTATAAACCTCTCTCTGTTTATTTAGTATCCTCACTGCAGTGCAGAGAGTTGGGTGTTAGAGAATACATTATAGGAAGGCAGCAGGAATGGCGTTGAGGGTTATGATTGTGTGTGAATGTGTGTGTGTGTGTGTGTGTGTGTGTGTGTGTGTGTGTGTGTGTGTGTGTGTGTGTGTGTGTGTGTGTGTGTGTGTGTGTGTGTGTGTGTGTGTGTGTGTGTGTGTATGTGTGTGTGTGTGTGTGTGTGTGTGTGTGTGTGTGTGTGTGTGTGTGTGTGTGTGTGTGTGTGTGTGTGTGTGTGTATGTCTCTGTGTGTATGTCTCTGTGTGTGTGTGTGTGTGTGTGTGTGTGTGTGTGTGTGTGTGTGTGTGTGTGTGTGTGTGTGTGTGTGTGTGTGTGTGTGTATGTCTCTGTGTGTATGTCTCTGTGTGTGTGTGTGTGTGTGTGTGTGTGTGTGTGTGTGTGTGTGTGTGTGTGTGTGTGTGTGTGTGTGTGTGTGAGGTGAGAGAGAGAGATGGAGAGAGATGAGAGCGATGAGAGAGATGGAGAGAGATGAAGAGAGAGAGAGAGAGAGAGAGAGAGAGAGAGAGAGAGAGAGAGAGAGAGAGAGAGAGAGAGAGAGAGAGAGAGAGAGAGAGAGAGAGAGAGAGAGAGAGAGAGAGAGACAGAGAGAGAGAGAGAGAGAGCGAGAGAGCGATAGAGAGGGGATAGCAATGGATATAGGGGCTACACAAGGTCATAGCTAATCTTCTCAGATATAGTAAACATGTTTTCTATCCAGCCATTCACCTATGTAGGATAATACCATGTACTAGCAACTGCGAGCATATCAAACTATTAAAGAATAGAAGGGTGTGACATGAAGTCATGCATGTTCTAATCCATCATCCAGGTGCCTCTTCATATGTAATAATTAAAATGAGATCACAACATGGTGGCTTGGAATCTTCAGATCACATGACTGAAGCCCTCCTATCCAAACATAGAGGGTAAATTCTGTCAGGATTTAAATTGATTGAAGACCACCGTACTGTTACCATAGCGACCCTAATGCCCAGCTGCATCTTGTAAGGCTTGCTAGCCACCCAGCACCCTTCACATCTTATTTGCACCTGCTGTTATAGACCTGCTTTCAGTATTCTTTTCTTTCATATCATATTTCAATGCATTTATTTGTGTGTTGTATAATTGTGCATTGGGTCTGTTTTATTTTAAATGACTCTTTTTATTATCAAAATGGGATCTTTCATTCCCAAAGTTTCTGAAATGTCTTTCAGAGTTTATCCATTGTTCATTATTTATTCATTAATATTCGGCCCGTCCGGTTCCGGCAGAACTGTTCTGAATGTGTGTGTGTCTGTGTGTGTGTGTGTGTGTGTGTGTGTGTGTGTGTGTGTGTGTGTGTGTGCGTGTGTGTGTGTGTGTGTGTGTGTGTGTGTGTGTGTGTGTGTGTGCCTGCCTGTCTGAGTGTGTGTGTGTGTGTGTGTGTGTGTGTGTGTGTGTGTGTGTGTGTGTGTGTGTGTGTGTGTGTGTGTGTGTGTGTGTGTGTGTGTGTGTGTGTGTGTGTGTGCGTGCATGTCTGTCTGAGTGTCTGTCTGTGTGCGTGTGTGTGTGTGTGTGTGTGTGTGTGTGTGTGTGTGTGTGTGTGTGTGTGTGTGTGTGTGTGTGTGTGTGTGTGTGTGTGTGTTTGCGTGCATGGGTGTGTGACGTCTGCTTGTGTATTCCTCGTGGCGCCCTGCCTGAAGGCCGTCCTCGGCGAGAACCGACGAAGACGTTAGAATAAGTGAGTCCTCAAAATAATGAGGCAGACGTAGTCCTCCCTCCCGGCTGCCCTGACGTCCACATAACTCATTTAGCGCTGATTGCTCGTGTCGCCTCGGCGACTAATTGCTCGACTCAATCATCACTCAGCTTTGTCTCGTTCTCTTTCACTTTCACTTTCACTGCTGAGCGCTGAGGAATTACCCCAATACACATTATTACACTCTGTCCTTTGCCAGGAGAGTTTACAGCGACCCCAAGGTACCCACAAACAACCTGATTACACCGCTTAGGATGGATGTTATCGTTAACTCTTAGTTATTATCATTTATTCTAATGCAGTCAACACTTTCATCCAAGGTGACGCACAGTGGATTCAGATACATGTCTTTAAGGAACGGGTAGGAGTGTGGGGTCCTTTTAGCTCCAGGATGACTAAAGTAGACTGATGACACAGGGGATCTAACTCAGAACCTTTATCCCGGGCATAGAACACCCTAATCACTGCTTTCCTGACCTCAAGATATTTCTGCTCTCTAATGGTCAGAGCACAAACCACGGCTATTATTCATTACGACCGATTTTTACGAGAAGAACAAACAAAGAGTTAGAAGAGAACTCTCGTACTGCAGTCCGAGGGACCACTTAAATACACTTAAGGTCGAGTTCGGCCAAAACATCCGTCAATACAACAACACACACCGAGGAGAGCACAAGCGTCTCAGTGTGGCGGAGCATATCACATGGACAAACAGGCCGGGGTGGTGGAAACGATCACGTCTCAGGCACGGCTGGATGAAGGAAGTCTCCCTCGCTCCCACTGCGGGAGAGGGGAAGGAAGAGAGAGGGTGGAGAGAGGAATGACGGGAGGAGAGATGATAGGAGAGAGGGAAGAGAGAGCCGAGGAGAGAGAAGAGGAGGGATATTAGAATAACAGGAAAGCCTGGAGGGAGAAGAGAGAGAATGTGAGGAGAAGAGAGAATGGAGGAGAGATGATAGATGAGAGGATGAAACGAGGTAAGAAGAGAGAGAGGCAAAGAGTGGAGAAAGTGATGAGAGGAGAGAGAGAGAGGATCCCAGACCTGAGCGGAGGCAGATAAAGGAGAGGAACAGAAAGAAACGGAGGAGTATAAGAGGAAGTGAAAAGCCTGAGAAAGTGTGAAAAGCGTGGAGAGCGAGAGCTGATGTTCGAGAGTCAAAGGGGAGCCTCCGCGCACAAACACCCATTCATCACCTCGGATCAGAGTCTAACCAGGGAGGGCTAAAAATAACAACCTTGTCAGCGCTGGCCCGACTTACAGCTCACACAGGGTCTGGCAACGCGCGCCCACAGCCGCCAAGAGTCCCACACGTCCACCCGACCCACCCGGGCCCCGCCGGAGCGGCGGCAGGTTCGCTGTTTAGAGTCACGTCATCGCACAAGGACAACACAACGTGAACTCTGCATTCAACCCACGACCGGCAGCACTAGGACCAAACGAGAGGAACCAGGCTGCAGAGCCCATAGACCAGCCCCTGGTCTACTGCTGGTGCCTTGCTCAAGGGTTCAGGTGTGTGAGGAAATGCATTTTAACACGGGGAGAACATAGAACCTCCACACAGAGAGGTGGGAGCTGGGCATGAACCCGGGACCCTCCTGTTGTCAGGCAGCAGGTCTCCCTGCGCCCCCCCCTCCACACCCAGCGCATTTAGATTCCCTCCGACACACGGCGCGTGGCTCTGCGTGTTCGTCTACCTGTTCTATATTCACTAAACTGCGCGCCCTACTGAGCAGACAGGGAGATAATGACTGTCAGGTGGTGAGACCGTACCATCGCCCCCCCGGGCTGCCAAACCATTAGCAAAACAAAGTGGAAATCTCAAGTCCTGACCTTTCTCACGACAAACTCCAAACTCGAAAGCCGAGGAACTCGAAACTTGAAAGCAAAGTATTTTAACGCATTTTGATCCACGTCCATGTATTGTCTGTTCCTCAAACCATTGGTATATCTCCGGGCTTTAAACCGTTGAAGTACGGTGACAAGCGCATGGGGGGGGGGGGGGGGGGGGGGGCGGGGAGGTGTTGTGATAAGAATGCTCGGGACTTCAAAAGCTGCGAGGCAGATAGTGGGGCTTAAAGACAATGGTGGTGGTGGTGGGGGTCTGGAGGGGGAGAGGAGGGGAGGAGGAGGGGTGGAGTCAGCAAGATAAGGTTATCACCCCCTAGCTGTCCCCCCCCTGCCC
>NC_044068.1:16843209-16845709 GCF_902167405.1 Gadus morhua
AGTAAACATTAGGATCACAATCGCAGTCACACACCTCTTTCCTGAACTAGTCCTGATAAAACAACCGTCTGGGCTTTCAAACGAGAATAAAAGCAAACTGTGTGTCCGGTCTATATCACAGCGCCTTTGTCCTGCAGCTTAAATAACAGTAATGACAGATAATGGAGACTATTATGCGGTGGGTTTGGATGTTAGAGCCGAGCCTCGAGACCCTCGCGTACCTTTGTGAGCTGTGCTCGGGGCGTCCAGCACCGACTGAGAGAGAGCGTTCAATTGATCTGACATTTAACAGGACCGACTGTCTCAATAACCACTGTGTAATGGGAGGTTCCCACACGCACGCACACACACACGCACGCACGCACGCACACACATATACACACGCACGCGCACTCAAGCACAAATACACACACTCGCAAACACACATACACGCACACACACACACACACACACACAAGAACACATACAAACAAACTCACACACACACACATGCACACACACTCACACCAGGAAGCAAATAGGGTTGTGTGCTTTATTGTTTTATTTAGACGCTCCGGCTCTGATCCAAGGTTGTGTCTGCCCTCGCTGCGAATAACAAGGCCTGCAGGCCGGGGAGATTTTCATATTATTATTCACATCATATTGGTATTATATACACAGCGCGCTGCAGAGGAAGTCGTCTGGTGGCGATGGCAGGAATGTAAAGGTAAATCGCTTTTCAAGTGGGGAATTGAACCCAGCCCCTATCAGCTGGGAATCAAACTACAGAGCCACCGAATACTTTCTGTATACTTTCTCCTTGTTTTCTGTCATTCCTATCGCGTTTTCTATCAAACAGCAGAGTAATCAACTACTATCAACAGTGGATCTGTCAATGTTGCAGTGAAGTACTGGAGAAGTGAACTTTATAATAATAACAACCGGAGGGGGGGGGGGGGGGGGGGGGGGGGGTTACTAAACTAAACAAGAAGTAATATCCGCCAGCCTAGACTAGACACCAATAATGCACCAATAATAATTTCCTTGTAGATGTGTGTGTGTGTGTGCTCTTGCACAAATGCATTGTTGTGTGCTTGGGGTTTGGGGGAGGGGAGGGGGCTGAAGTATGGCAGGTGCATCACTCATATTCAAAGACTTTCAACACTGTGGCTTTATACTCGTTATTGCATACTGTCCATTACGTCCACTGTCAATAACGTTTACATTTACAATCTGGATTCACCTTCATTTCGGAGGAGCCGGTAGAGAAGCCATTTTGCTCTAGGTTGCCTTAAGGCAAAGTGCGGATATAAGTATTTTAAAAGGTTCGATTCGGGGCTGGTAACGTTATCGTGGGAAGATGTTTGAGTCAATATGTTTTAATCTTTGGACCGTGAACATGACAAACTGTGCGATTATTAGAGCCGTTGTTACATTTAGCCCGCTGAATAGAGAACTATATGTCGTCATTTGAGCTATGATTAAAGTTAAAAGTTTGAGACCCTACAGACAAAACCTTCAGCGAGTTCGAAACGAATTCCAAAATAATTGTCTCCATCACAAGCTTGACTGGGCAAACACATCACATCTATGAGCATGTTTTACTCAACTATACACCCTGATTCACGCATCTAGCTCATCTGCATAGCCTTTTATCTATTTATATTCACAAATATCTTTGTTGAGAGTTCTCGGTGATGATCCGAGAAGCTCCCGGGACTTCAAAGCCAGACGGAGGAGCAGGAGGAGGAGAGAGCGAGAGCAGACAAGGACAAATGAGTTAAAACCAGACAAAGAGGCGCGAGCGGCTAACACGCGGAGCGCCGTATGCAAATCCACCAGCCGCTTCTCGGCGCGATCAAAGAATGATCCGCGGGCAAGATTGACGAGCTGTCACCGGGCTGAGCGGCGCACGCGGCCGGATGACTAGGCTTTAATTAGCGAAGGACCGCGGCACACCCAACACCCAACACCGTATGCATATTCATCCGCCACCTGCCGTTGGTAGTCAGGCGGCATTCCTCCGCTCCCTGCCTACCTCATCCTCCCCTCCTTTAGTACAAGTGTCGTCAGAAGAACACCGCGTGTGCATCATGTCACATAACGGAGGTCCGCCACATTCATTAAACAATTGGCCGGTTTTATATACATTCTTCAGAAATACTTGCATGAGAGAAGATGGAAAGGGGGCATGGACTCACGCTCATCCTCACGTGCACACATGAACAGTCGTGGGGCACGTGAAGCCGGGACAGTGAACGTGCCGTCAAATCAGCAATGGGCAAATCAGGGTCAAATCAGAGTGTTGTCCTCTGAAACGGCCATCCTGGCAGTTAACGCCAATGTTTTTATTCCTCTGGGGGGCTTGACGGAGTATGAGTGGTATTCACCACCACTCCTTACATGGCTCCACCTTTAGTCGTAATAAAGCTCATCCAACATCATCCTAATTCAGTTCTTGCCGGATATCCTACAGCCTGCCCATCCATTACACCCTAGATTAGGTTTTACAGAGAGAGAG